>NC_091004.1:525000-602500 GCF_041146395.1 Eulemur rufifrons | reverse complement strand
TGGGCACTGATAGGGTTACGCTTAGGGGTTAGCATTAGGGTTAGGGTTAGGGTTAAGGGATAGGATTAGGGTTAAGTTTTGGGCTTAGGGTTAGGGTTTAGTCTTAGGGTTAGCATTAAGGATTAGGGTTAGGGTCAGGGTTAAATGCTTGGGTGCGGGTAATGGTTAGGGTCAGGGTTAAGGTTCACGGATAGGGTTAGTGTTAAGGGTTATGGGTAGGTTTAGGGTTCAGGGTTAGAGTTAGCATTCGGGCTTAAGGTTAGGATTAGGCGGTAGGTTATATTTAGGGTTAGATCTAGGCGTTAGGGTAAGGGCTAGCGTTAGGGTTCAGAGATAGGGTTAGGTTTAATGCTTAGGATTAGGGTTAGGGTTTGGGGTTAAAGTAAGTGTTAGGGGTTAGGTTTCAGGATCCAAGGTTAGGGTTATTTTTAGCTGTAGTGTTAGGGTTAGGGATAAGGGATCCCATTAGCATTAAGGGTCTTCCTTACTGTAGGATTAAGGGATAGGCTTAGAGTTAAAGGTTAAGGTTAGGGTCAGTGTTAAGATTTAGGGTGAGGGTTAACAGTTAGGGTAAAGGTTAAGCGTTAGGGTTAGGGATTAGTGATTAGGGTTTTTGGTTAGTGTTAGGGTTAGCGGTTAGGAGTTAGTGTTTTATGAAGGGGTATGGTTAGAATTAGGATTGGGGTTAGAGTTAGCGTGAGGTGTAGGGGTTAGGTTTAGGGGTTAGTTTTAGGGTAAAAGGATAGGATTAGGGTTACGGGTTGGGCTTAGGTTTAGGGTTAAAGTTTACTGCTAGGGTTAGGGATGGGTTCAGGGTTAGCTTTAGGGGTTCTGGTTAGGGTTAGGTGTTCGGTTAGTGTCAGGGTTAGGTCTAGTCGTGAGGGTAAGGTTTAGGGTTAGCTTTAAGAGCTAGGGTTAGGTTTAATGGTTAGGATTAGGATTAGGGTTAAGGGTTAGGGTAAGGCTTAGGGGTTAGGGTGAACGGTTAGGGTCAAGGGTTAGGGTTTTTGTTAGGCATAGCGTTGGGGTTAGAAGTAAGGGTTACTGTCAGTGTTAGGGTTGTAGGTAGGGTTACGGTTAGGGTTAGCGGTTTAGAATTAGGGTTAGGGATTAGGTGTCACAGTGATGACTAGGAGATAGGGTTAGAATTATGGGATAGGGGTTGTTCTCAGGAAATGGGTTATGCATTAACGTTAGGATAAGAGGTTAAAGTTAGGCGCATGGTGAGGTTTACGTGTTAAGGGGAGAAATAGGAACAGGGTTGGGTGTTATGTTCAGGGTTAGGGTTATCTGTTAAAGGTATTGTTTATGCTTAGCGCACGGGCCCTGTCTGCTTTAGGCGGGTGGGGGGATTTTAGGGGGCTGGGATTGTACCCGGGAACCCACTCTATCATACTCTGGGTATGGGCCCGTGGGTTTCATGCAGGACACAGTGGTAGAGCCTCCTTTCACACATGGCATGGGAGGATTGCAGGCTTTCTAAACTCTAAGAAAGCAAGAAGTCTGAGAATTAGATTTAGGGTTAGGATTCTGGTTAGGGTTAAGGATGAAGTTTAGTGTTAGGGTGAGGGCTTAGGTTTAGGGATTAGGGTTAGGGTTAAAGGTTACTCTTAGGTTTAACGGTTACACTTTGGTTTAGGGTTGAGGTTTACGGTTAGGGTTAAGATGAGGGGTTAGGGTTTGGTACAGTGTTAGAGTTAAGTATTAGGTTTAGTGTTGAAGATTAGGATTAGGGTTAGGATTAAAGGTTAGCGTGAGAGTTAACGCTTAGGGTTAAGGTTAAGAGTTAGGGTTTAGGGTTAGGTTTAGGGTTAGTGTTAGTTTTAGGGTTAGAGTTATGTGCTATGGTTTGTGTTAGTGGTTAGGGTTAGGTTTACTGGTGACGGTTAGGGTTACGTTTAGGGGTTAGCATTAGGGTTAGAGTTAGGGTTAAGGGATAGGATTAGGGTTAAGTGTTGGGCTTAGGGTTAGGGTTTAGTGTTAGGGTTAGCATTAAGAATTAGGGTTAGGGTCAGGGTTAAATGCTTGGGTGCGGGTAATGGTTAGGGTCAGGGTTAAGGTTCACGGATAGGGTTAGTGTTAAGGGTTATGGGTAGGTTTAGGGTTCAGGGTTAGAGTTAGCATTAGGGCTTAAGGTTAGGATTAGCTGGTAGGTTAGATTTAGGGTTAGATGTAGGCGTTAGGGTAAGGGCTAGCGTTAGGGTTAAGAGATAGGGTTAGGTTTAATGCTTAGGATTAGGGTTAGGGTTTGGGGTTCAAGTAAGTGTTAGGGGTTAGGTTTAAGGATCAAAGGTTAGGGTTATTTTTAGCTGTAGTGTTAGGGTTAGGGATAAGGGATCCCATTAGCATTAAGGGTCTTCCTTACTGTAGGATTAAGGGTTAGGCTTAGAGTTAAAGGTTAAGGTTAGGGTCAGTGTTAAGATTTAGAGTGAGGGTTAACAGTTAGGGTAAAGTTTAAGCGTTAGGGTTAGGGATTAGTGATTAGGGTTTTTGGTTAATGTTAGGGTTAGCGTTTAGGAGTTAGTGTTTAATGAAGGGGTATGGTTAGAATTAGGATTGGGGTTAGAGTTAGGGTGTGGTTTAGGTTTTAGGTTTAGGGGTTAGTTTTAGGGTAAAAGGATAAGATTAGGGTTACGGGTTGGGCTTAGGTTTAGGGTTAAAGTTTACTGCTAGGTTAGGGATAGGGTTCAGGGTTAGCTTTAGGGGTTCTGGTTAGGGTTAGTTGTTAGGTTAGTGTCAGGGTTAGGTCTAGTCGTGAGGGTAAGGTTTAGGGTTAGCTTTAAGAGCTAGGGTTAGGTTTAATGGTTAGGATTAGGATTAGGGTTAAGGGTTAGGGTAAGGCTTAGGGGTTAGGGTGAAGGGTTAGGGTCAAGGGTTAGGGTTTTTGTTAGGCATAGCGTTGGGGTTAGAAGTAAGGGTTACTGTCAGTGTCAGGGTTGTAGGTAGGGTTACGGTTAGGGTTAGCGGTTTAGAATTAGGGTTAGGGATTAGGTGTCACAGTGATGACTAGGAGATAGGGTTAGAATCATGGGATCGGGTTGTTCTCAGGAAATGGGTTATGCATTAACGTTAGGATAAGAGGTTAAAGTTAGGCGCACGGTGAGGTTTACATGTTAAGGGAAGAAAGAGGAACAGGGTTGGGTGTTATGTTCAGGGTTAGGGTTATCTGTTAAAGGTATTGTTTATGCTTAGCGCACGGGCCCTGTCTGCATTAGGCGGGCGGGGGGAGATTAGGGGGCTGGGATTGTACCCGGGAACCCACTCTATCATACTCTGGGTATGGGCCCGTGGGTTTCATGCAGGACACAGTGGTAGAGCCTCCTTTCACGCATGGCATGGGAGGATTGCAGGTTTTCTAAACTCTAAGAAAGCAAGAAGTGTGAGAATGAGATTTAGGGTTGGATTATGGTTAGGGTTAAGGATGAAGTTTAGGGTTAGGGTGAGGGCTTAGGGTTAGGGATTAGGGTTAGGGTTAAAGGTTACTCTTAGGTTTAACGGTTACACTTTGGGTTAGGGTTGAGGTTTACGGTTAGGGTTAAGATGAGGTGTTAGGGTTTGGTACAGGGTTAGGGTTAAGTGTTAGGTTTAGGGTTGAAGATTAGGATTACGGTTATGATTAAAGGTTAGCGTGAGAGTTAACGCTTAGGGTTAAGTTTAAGAGTTAGGGTTTAGGGTTAGGGTTAGGGTTAGGGTTAGTTTTAGGGTTAGAGTTATGTGCTATGGTTTGTGTTAGCGGTTAGGGTTAGGTTTACTGGTGACGGTTAGGGTTACGTTTAGGGGTTAGCATTAGGGTTAGGGTTAGGGTTAAGGGATAGGATTAGGTGTAAGTGTTGGCCTTAGGGTTAGGGTTTAGTGTTAGGGTTAGCATTAAGGATTAGGGTTAGGGTCAGGGTTAAATACTTGGGTGCGGGTAATGGTTAGGGTCAGGGTTAAGGTTCACGGGTAGGGTTAGTGTTAAGGGTTACGGGTAGGTTTAGGGTTCAGGGTTAGAGTTAGCATTAGGACTTAAGTTTAGGATTAGGCGGTAGGTTAGATTTAGGGTTAGATGTAGGCGTTAGGGTAAGGGCTAGGGTTAGGGTTAAGAGATAGTGTTAGGTTTAATGCTTAGGATTAGGGATAGGGTTTGGGGTTAAAGTAAGTGTTAGGGGTTAGGTTTCAGGATCCAAGGTTAGGGTTATTTTTAGCTGTAGTGTTAGGGTTAGGGATAAGGGATCCCATTAGCATTATGGGTCTTCCTTACTGTAGGGTTAAGGGTTAGGCTTAGAGTTAAAGGTTCAGGTTAGGGTCAGTGTTAAGATTTAGGGTGAGGGTTAACGGTTAGGGTAAAGGTTAAGCGTTAGGGTTAGGGATTAGTGATTAGGGTTTCTGGCTAGTGTTAGGGTTACCGGTTAGGAGTTAGTGTTTTATGAAGGGGTATGGTTAGAATTAGGATTGGGGTTAGAGTTAGGGTGAGGTATAGGGGTTAGGTTTAGGGGTTAGTTTTAGGGTAAAAGGATAGGATTAGGGTTACGGGTTGGGCTTAGGTTTAGGGTTAAAGTTTACTGCTAGGGTTAGGGATAGGGTTCAGGCTTAGCTTTAGGGGTTCTGGTTAGGGTTAGGTGTTAGGTTAGTGTCAGGGTTAGGTCTAGTCGTGAGGGTAAGGTTTAGGGTTAGCTTTAAGAGCTAGGGTTAGGTTTAATGGTTAGGATTAGGATTAGGGTTAAGGGTTAGGGTAAGGCTTAGGGGTTAGGGTGAACGGTTAGGGTCAAGGGTTAGGGTTTTTGTTAGGCATAGCGTTGGGGTTAGAAGTAAGGGTTACTGTCAGTGTTAGGGTTGTAGGTAGGGTTACGGTTAGGGTTAGCGGTTTAGAATTAGGGTTAGGGATTAGGTGTCACAGTGTTGACTAGGAGATAGGGTTAGAATTATGGGATAGGGGTTGTTCTCAAGAAATGAATTATGCATTAACGTTAGGATAAGAGGTTAAAGTTAGGCGCACGGTGAGGTTTACGTGTTAAGGGGAGAAATAGGAACAGGGTTGGGTGTTATGTTCAGGGTTAGGGTTATCTGTTAAAGGTATTGTTTATGCTTAGCGCACGGGCCCTGTCTGCATTAGGCGGGCGGGGGGATTTTAGGGGGCTGGGATTGTACCCGGGAACCCACTCTATCATACTCTGGGTATGGGCCCGTGGGTTTCATGCAGGACACAGTGGTCGAGCCTCCTTTCACACATGGCATGGGAGGATTGCAGGCTTTCTAAACTCTAAGAAAGCAAGAAGTCTGAGAATTAGATTTAGGGTTAGGATTATGGTTAGGATTAAGGATGAAGTTTAGTGTTAGGGTGAGGGCTTAGGGTTAGGGATTAGGGTTAGGGTTAAAGGTTACTCTTAGGTTTAACGGTTCCACTGTGGTTTAGGGTTGAGGTTTACGGTTAGGGTTAAGATGAGGGGTTAGGGTTTGGTACAGTGTTAGAGTTAAGTATTAGGTTTAGTGTTGAAGATTAGGATTAGGGTTAGGATTAAAGGTTAGCGTGAGAGTTAACGCTTAGGGTTAAGGTTAAGAGTTAGGGTTTAGGGTTAGGTTTAGGGTTAGTGTTAGTTTTAGGGTTAGAGTTATGTGCTATGGTTTGTGTTAGCGGTTAGGGTTAGGTTTACTGGTGACGGTTAGGGTTACGTTTAGGGGTTAGCAGTATGGTTAGAGTTAGGGTTAAGGGATAGGATTAGGGTTAAGTGTTGGGCTTAGGGTTAGGGTTTAGTGTTAGGGTTAGCATTAAGAATTAGGGTTAGGGTCAGGGTTAAATGCTTGGGTGCGGGTAATGGTTAGGGTCAGGGTTAAGGTTCACGGATAGGGTTAGTGTTAAGGGTTACGGGTAGGTTTAGGGTTCAGGGTTAGAGTTAGCATTAGGGCTTAAGGTTAGGATTAGCTGGTAGGTTAGATTTAGGGTTAGATCTAGGCGTTAGGGTAAGGGCTAGCGTTAGGGTTAAGAGATAGGGTTAGGTTTAATGCTTAGGATTAGGGTTAGGGTTTGGGGTTAAAGTAAGTGTTAGGGGTTAGGTTTAAGGATCAAAGGTTAGGGTTATTTTTAGCTGTAGTGTTAGGGTTAGGGATAAGGGATCCCATTAGCATTAAGGGTCTTCCTTACTGTAGGATTAAGGGTTAGGCTTAGAGTTAAAGGTTAAGGTTAGGGTCAGTGTTAAGATTTAGGGTGAGGGTTAACAGTTAGGGTAAAGTTTAAGCGTTAGGGTTAGGGATTAGTGATTAGGGTTTTTGGTTAGTGTTAGGGTTAGCGTTTAGGAGTTAGTGTTTTATGAAGGGGTATGGTTAGAATTAGGATTGGGGTTAGAGTTAGGGTGTGGTTTAGGTTTTAGTTTTAGGGGTTAGTTTTAGGGTAAAAGGATAGGATTAGGGTTACGGGTTGGGCTTAGGTTTAGGGTTAAAGTTTACTGCTAGGGTTATGGATAGGGTTCAGGGTTATCTTTAGGGGTTCTGGTTAGGGTTAGGTGTTAGATTAGTGTCAGGGTTAGGTCTAGTCGTGAGGGTAAGGTTTAGGGTTAGCTTTAAGAGCTAGGGTTAGGTTTAATGGTTAGGATTAGGATTAGGGTTAAGGGTTAGGGTAAGGCTTAGGGGTTAGGGTGAAGGGTTAGGGTCAAGGGTTAGGGTTTTTGTTAGGCATAGCGTTGGGGTTAGAAGTAAGGGTTACTGTCAGTGTCAGGGTTGTAGGTAGGGTTACGGTTAGGGTTAGCGGTTTAGAATTAGGGTTAGGGATTAGGTGTCACAGTGATGACTAGGAGATAGGGTTAGAATGATGGGGTCGGGTTGTTCTCAGGAAATGGGTTATGCATTAACGTTAGGATAAGAGGTTAAAGTTAGGCGCACGGTGAGGTTTACATGTTAAGGGGAGAAAGAGGAACAGGGTTGGGTGTTATGTTCAGGGTTAGGGTTATCTGTTAAAGGTATTGTTTATGCTTAGCGCACGGGCGCTGTCTGCATTAGGCGGGCGGGGGGAGATTAGGGGGCTGGGATTGTACCCGGGAACCCACTCTATCATACTCTGGGTATGGGCCCGTGGGTTTCATGCAGGACACAGTGGTAGAGCCTCCTTTCACGCATGGCATGGGAGGATTGCAGGCTTTCTAAACTCTAAGAAAGCAAGAAGTGTGAGAATGAGATTTAGGGTTGGATTATGGTTAGGGTTAAGGATGAAGTTTAGGGTTAGGGTGAGGGCTTAGGGTTAGGGATTAGGGTTAGGGTTAAAGGTTACTCTTAGGTTTAACGGTTACACTTTGGCTTAGGGTTGAGGTTTACGGTTAGGGTTAAGATGAGGGGTTAGGGTTTGGTACAGGGTTAGGGTTAAGTGTTAGGTTTAGGGTTGAAGATTAGGATTACGGTTAGGATTAAAGGTTAGCGTGAGAGTTAACGCTTAGGGTTAAGGTTAAGAGTTAGGGTTTAGGGTTAGGGTTAGGGTTAGGGTTAGTTTTAGGGTTAGAGTTATGTGCTATGGTTTGTGTTAGCGGTTAGGGTTAGGTTTACTGGTGACGGTTAGGGTTACGTTTAGGGGTTAGCATTAGGGTTAGGGTTAGGGTTAAGGGATAGGATTAGGGTTAAGTGTTGGCCTTAGGGTTAGGGTTTAGTGTTAGTGTTATCATTAAGGATTAGGGGTAGGGTCAGGGTTAAATGCTTGGGTGGGGGTAATGGTTAGGGTCAGGGTTAAGGTTCACGGATAGGGTTAGTGTTAAGGGTTACGGGTAGGTTTAGGGTTCAGGGTTAGAGTTAGCATTAGGGCTTAAGGTTAGGATTAGGCGGTAGGTTCGATTTAGGGTTAATTCTAGGCGTTAGGGTAAGGGCTAGCGTTAGGGTTCAGAGATAGGGTTAGGTTTAATGCTTAGGATTAGGGTTAGGGTTTGGGGTTAAAGTAAGTGTTAGGGGTTAGGTTTAAGGATCCAAGGTTAGGGTTATTTTTAGCTGTAGTGTTAGGGTTAGGGATAAGGGATCCCATTAGCATTAAGAGTCTTCTTACTGTAGGCTTAAGGGTTAGGCTTAGAGTTAAAGGTTAAGGTTAGGGTCAGTGTTAAGATTTAGGGTGAGGGTTAACGGTTAGGGTAAAGGTTAAGTGTTAGGGTTAGGGATTAGTGATTAGGGTTTTTGGTTAGTGTTAGGTTAGCGGTTAGTGTTTTATGAAGGGGTATGGTTAGAATTAGGATTAGGGTTAGAGTTAGGGTGAGGTATAGGGGTTAGGTTTAGGGGTTAGTTTTATGGTAAAAGGATAGGATTAGGGTTACGGGTTGGGCTTAGGTTTACGGTTAAAGTTTAATGCTAGTGTTAGGGATAGGGTTCAGGGTTAGCTTTAGGGGTTCTGGTGAAGGTTAAGTGTTAGGTTAGTGTCAGGGTTAGGTCTAGTCGTGAGGGTAAGGTTTAGGGTTAGCTTTAAGAGCTAGGGTTAGGTTTAATGGTTAGGATTAGGATTAGGGTTAAGGGTTAGGGTAAGTCTTAGGGGTTATGGTGAAGGGTTAGGGTCAAGGGTTAGGGTTTTTGTTAGGCATAGCGTTGGGGTTAGAAGTAAGGGTTACTGTCAGTGTTAGGGTTGTAGGTAGGGTTACGGTTAGAGTTAGCGGTTTGGAATTAGGGTTAGGGATTAGGTGTCACAGTGATGACTAGGACATAGGGTTAGAATTATGGGATAGGGGTTGTTCTCAGGAAATGGGTTATGCATTAACGTTAGGATAAGAGGTTAAAGTTAGGCGCACGGTGAAGTTTACGTGTTAAGGGGAGAAATAGGAACAGGGTTGGGTGTTATGTTCAGGGTTAGGGTTATCTGTTAAAGGTATTGTTTATGCTTAGCGCACGGGCCCTGTCGGCATTAGGCGGGCGGGGTGAGTTTAGGGGGCTGGGATTGTACCCGGGAACCCACTCTATCATACTCTGGGTATGGGCCCGTGGATTTCTTGCAGGACACAGTGGTAGAGCCTCCTTTCACGCATGGCATGGGAGGATTGCAGGCTTTCTAAACTCTAAGAAAGCAAGAAGTCTGAGAATTAGATTTAGGGTTAGGATTATGGTTAGGGTTAAGGATCAAGTTTAGTGTTAGGGTGAGGGATTAGGGTTAGAGATTAGGGTTAGGGTTAAAGGT
This sequence comes from Eulemur rufifrons, assembly GCF_041146395.1. Lineage (NCBI taxonomy): Eukaryota > Metazoa > Chordata > Mammalia > Primates > Lemuridae > Eulemur > Eulemur rufifrons. The sequence continues at coordinate 593,397 of NC_091004.1, read as the reverse complement.
TACTCTTAGGTTTAACGGTTACACTTTGGTTTAGGGTTGAGGTTTACGGTTAGGGTTATGATGAGGGGTTAGGGTTAAGTGTGAGGTTTAGGGTTGAAGATTAGGATTAGGGTTAGGATTAAAGGTTAGCGTGAGAGTTAACGCTTAGGGTTAAGGTTAAGAGTTAGGGTTTAGGGTTAGGGTTAGGGTTAGGGTTAGTTTTAGGTTTAGAGTTATGTGTTATGGTTTGTGTTAGAGGTTAGGGTTAGGTTTACTGGTCACGGTTAGGGTTACGTTTAGGGGGTAGCATTAAGGTTAGGGTTAGGGTTAAGGGATAGGATTAGGGTTAAGTGTTGGGCTTAGGGTTAGGTTTTAGTGTTAGGTTTATCATTAAGTATTAGGGTTAGAATCAGGGTTAAATGCTTGGGTGCGGGTAATGGTTAGGGTCAGGGTTAAGGTTCACGGATAGGGTTAGTGTTAAGGGTTACGGGTAGGTTTAGGGTTCAGGGTTAGTGTTAGCATTAGGGCTTAAGGTTAGGATTAGGCGGTAGGTTAGATTTAGGGTTAGATCTAGGCGTTAGGGTAAGGGCTAGCGTTAGGGTTAACAGATAGGGTTAGGTTTAATGCTTAAGATTAGGGTTAGGGTTTGGGGTTAAAGTAAGTGTTAGGGGTTAGGTTTAAGGATCCAAGGTTAGGGTTACTTTTAGCTGTAGTGTTAGGGTTAGGGATAAGGGATCCCATTAGCATTAAGGGTCTTCCTTACTGTAGGGTTAAGGGTTAGGCTTAGAGTTAAAGGTTAAGGTTAGGGTCAGTGTTAAGATTTAGGGTGAGGGTTAACGGTTAGGGTAAAGGTTAAGCGTTAGGGTTAGGGATTAGTGATTAGGGTTTTTGGTTAGTGTTAGGGTTAGCGGTTAGGAGTTAGTGTTTTATGAAGGGGTATGGTTAGAATTAGGATTGGGGTTAGAGTTAGGGTGAGGTATAGGGGTTAGGTTTAGGGGTTAGTTTTAGGGTAAAAGGATAGGATTAGGGTTACGGGTTGGGCTTAGGTTTAGGGTTAAAGTTTACTGCTAGGGTAAGGGATAGGGTTCAGGGTTAGCTTTAGGGGTTCTGGTTAGGGTTAGGTGTTAGGTTAGAGTCAGGGTTAGGTCTAGTCGTGAGGGTAAGGTTTAGGGTTAGCTTTAAGAGCTAGGGTTAGGTTTAAAGGTTAGGATTAGGATTAGGGTTAAGGGTTAGGGTAAGGCTTAGGGGTTAGGGTGAAGGGTTAGGGTCAAGGGTTAGGGTTTTTGTTAGGCATAGCGTTGGGGTTAGAAGTAAGGGTTACTGTCAGTGTTAGGGTTGTAGGTAGGGTTACGGTTAGGGTTAGCGGTTTAGAATTAGGGTTAGGGATTAGGTGTCACAGTGATGACTAGGAGATAGGGTTAGAATCATGGGATGGGGTTGTTCTCAGGAAATGGGTTATGCATTAACGTTAGGATAAGAGGTTAACGTTAGGCGCACGGTGAGGCTTACGTGTTAAGGGGAGAAATAGGAACAGGGTTGGGTGTTATGTTCAGGGTTAGGGTTATCTGTTAAAGATATTGTTTATGCTTAGCGCACGGGCCCTGTCTGCATTAGGCGGGTGGGGGGAGTTTAGGGGGCTTCGATTGTACCCGGGAACCGACTCTATCATACTCTGGGTATGGGCCCATGGGTTTCATACAGGACACAGTGGTAGAGCCTCCTTTCACGCATGGCATGGGAGGATTGCAGGCTTTCTAAACTCTAAGAAATCAAGAAGTCTGAGAATTAGATTTAGGGTTAGGAGTCTGGTTAGGGTTAAGGATGAAGTTTAGTGTTAGGGTGAGGGCTTAGGGTTAGGGATTAGGGTTAGGGTTAAAGGTTACTCTTAGGTTTAACGGTTACACTTTGGTTTAGGGTTTAGGTTTACGGTTAGGGTTAAGATGAGGGGTTAGGGTTTGGTACAGGGTTAGGGTTAAGTGTTAGGTTTAGGGTTGAAGATTAGGATTAGGGTTAGGATTAAAGGTTAGCGTGAGAGTTAACGCTTAGGGTTAAGGTTAAGAGTTAGGGTTTAGGGTTAGGGTTAGGGTTAGGGTTAGTTTTAGGGTTAGAGTTATGTGCTATGGTTTGTGTTAGAGGTTAGGGTTAGGTTTACTGGTCACGGTTAGGGTTACGTTTAGGGGGTAGCATTAGGGTTAGGGTTAGGGTTAAGGGATACAATTAGGGTTAAGTGTTGGGCTTAGGGTTAGGGTTTAGTGTTAGGGTTAGCATTAAGGATTAGGGTTAGAATCAGGGTTAAATGCTTGGGTGCGGTAATGGTTAGGGTCAGGGTTAAGGTTCACGGATAGGGTTAGTGTTAAGGGTTACGGGTAGGTTTAGGGTTCAGGGTTAGTGTTAGCATTAGGGCTTAAGGTTAGGATTAGGCGGTAGGTTAGATTTAGGGTTAGATCTAGGCGTTAGGGTAAGGGCTAGTGTTAGGGTTAAGAGATAGGGTTAGGTTTAATGCTTAGGATTAGGGTTAGGGTTTGGGATTAAAGTAAGTGCTAGGGGTTAGGTTTAAGGATCCAAGGTTAGGGTTATTTTTAGATGTAGTGTTAGGGTTAGGGATAAGGGGTCCCATTAGCATTAAGGGTCTTCCTTACTGTAGGGTTAAGGGTTAGGCTTAGAGTTAAAGGTTAAGGTTAGGGTCAGTGTTAAGATTTAGGGTGAGGGTTAACGGTTAGGGTAAAGGTTAAGCGTTAGGGTTAGGGATTAGTGATTAGGGTTTTTGGTTAGTGTTAGGGTTAGCGGTTAGGAGTTAGTGTTTTATGAAGGGGTATGGTTAGAATTAGGATTGGGGTTAGAGTTAGGGTGAGGTATAGGGGTTAGGTTTAGGGGTTAGTTTTAGGGTAAAAGGATAGGATTAGGGTTACGGGTTGGGCTTAGGTTTAGGGTTAAAGTTTACTGCTGGGGTTAGGGATAGGGTTCAGCGTTAGGTTTAGGGGTTCTGGTTAGGGTTAGGTGTTAGGTTAGTGTCAGCGTTAGGTCTAGTCGTGAGGGTAAGGTTCAGGGTTATCTTTAAGAGCTAGGGTTAGGTTTAATGGTTAGGATTAGGATTAGGGTTAAGGGTTAGGGTAAGGCTTAGGGGTTAGGGTGAAGGGTTAGGGTCAAGGGTTAGGGTTTTTGTTAGGCATAGCGTTGGGGTTAGAAGTAAGGGTTACTGTCAGTGTTAGGGTTGTAGGTAGGGTTACGGTTAAGGTTAGCGGTTTAGAATTAGGGTTAGGGATTAGGTGTCACAGTGATGACTAGGAGATAGGGTTAGAATTATGGGATGGGGTTGTTCTCAGGAAATGGGTTATGCATTAACGTTTGGATAAGAGGTTAACGTTAGGCGCACGGTGAGGTTTGCGTGTTAAGGGGAGAAATAGGAACAGGGTTGGGTGTTATGTTCAGGGTTAGGGTTATCTGTTAAAGATATTGTTTATGCTTAGCGCACGGGCCCTGTCTGCATTAGGCGGGTGGGGGGAGTTTAGGGGGCTTGGATTGTACCCGGGAACCCACTCTATCATACTCTGGGTATGGGCCCATGGGTTTCATACAGGACACAGTGGTAGAGCCTCCTTTCACGCATGGCATGGGAGGATTGCAGGCTTTCTAACCTCTAAGAAAGCAAGAAGTCTGAGAATTAGATTTAGGGTTAGGAGTCTGGTTAGGGTTAAGGATGAAGTTTAGTGTTAGGGTGAGGGCTTAGGGTTAGGGATTAGGGTTAGGGTTAAAGGTTACTCTTAGGTTTAACGGTTACACTTTGGTTTAGGGTTTAGGTTTACGGTTAGGGTTAAGATGAGTGGTTAGGGTTTGGTACAGGGTTAGGGTTAAGTGTTAGGTTTAGGGTTGAAGATTAGGATTAGGGTTAGGATTAAAGGTTAGCGTGAGAGTTAACGCTTAGGGTTAAGGTTAAGAGTTAGGGTTTAGGGTTAGGGTTAGGGTTAGGGTTAGTTTTAGGGTTAGAGTTATGTGCTATGGTTTGTGTTAGAGGTTAGGGTTAGGTTTACTGGTCACGGTTAGGGTTACGTTTAGGGGGTAGCATTAGGGTTAGGGTTAGGGTTAAGGGATACGATTAGGGTTAAGTGTTGGGCTTAGGGTTAGGGTTTAGTGTTAGGGTTAGCATTAAGGATTAGGGTTAGAATCACGGTTAAATGCTTGGGTGCGGGTAATGGTTAGGGTCAGGGTTAAGGTTCACGGATAGGGTTAGTGTTAAGGGTTACGGGTAGGTTTAGGGTTCAGGGTTAGTGTTAGCATTAGGGCTTAAGGTTAGGATTAGGCGGTAGGTTAGATTTAGGGTTAGATCTAGGCGTTAGGGTAAGGGCTAGTGTTAGGGTTAAGAGATAGGGTTAGGTTTAATGCTTAGGATTAGGGTTAGGGTTTGGGATTAAAGTAAGTGCTAGGGGTTAGGTTTAAGGATCCAAGGTTAGGGTTATTTTTAGATGTAGTGTTAGGGTTAGGGATAAGGGGTCCCATTAGCATTAAGGGTCTTCCTTACTGTAGGGTTAAGGGTTAGGCTTAGAGTTAAAGGTTAAGGTTAGGGTCAGTGTTAAGATTTAGGGTGAGGGTTAACGGTTAGGGTAAAGGTTAAGCGTTAGGGTTAAGGATTAGTGATTAGGGTTTTTGGTTAGTGTTAGGGTTAGCGGTTAGGAGTTAGTGTTTTATGAAGGGGTATGGTTAGAATTAGGATTGGGGTTAGAGTTAGGGTGAGGTATAGGGGTTAGGTTTAGGGGTTAGTTTTAGGGTAAAAGGATAGGATTAGGGTTACGGGTTGGGCTTAGGTTTAGGGTTAAAGTTTACTGCTGGGGTTAGGGATAGGGTTCAGCGTTAGCTTTAGGGGTTCTGGTTAGGGTTAGGTGTTAGGTTAGTGTCAGGGTTAGGTCTAGTCGTGAGGGTAAGGTTTAGGGTTAGCTTTAAGAGCTAGGGTTAGGTTTAATGGTTAGGATTAGGATTAGGTTTAAGGGTTAGGGTAAGGCTTAGGGGTTAGGGTGAAGGGTTAGGGTCAAGGGTTAGGGTTTTTGTTAGGCATAGCGTTGGGGTTAGAAGTAAGGGTTACTGTCAGTGTTAGGGTTGTAGGTAGGGTTACGATTAGGGTTAGCGGTTTAGAATTAGGGTTAGGGATTAGGTGTCACAGTGATGACTAGGAGATAGGGTTAGAATTATGGGATAGGGGTTGTTCTCAGGAAATGGGTTATGCATTAACGTTAGGATAAGAGGTTAAAGTTAGGCGCACGGTGAGGTTTACGTGTTAAGGGGAGAAATAGGAACAGGGTTGGGTGTTATGTTCAGGGTTAGGGTTATCTGTTAAAGGTATTGTTTATGCTTAGCGCACGGGCCCTGTCTGCATTATGCGGGTGGGGGGAGTTTAGGGGGCTGGGATTGTACCCGGGAACCCACTCTATCATACTCTGGGTATGGGCCCGTGGGTTTCATGCCGGACACAGTGGTAGAGCCTCCTTTCACGCATGGCATGGGAGGATTGCAGGCTTTCTAAACTCTAAGAAAGCAAGAAGTCTGAGAATTAGATTTAGGGTTAGGATTCTGGTTAGGGTTAAGGATGAAGTTTAGTGTTAGGGTGAGGGCTTAGGGTTAGGGATTAGGGTTAAGGTTAAAGGTTACACTTAGGTTTAATGGTTACACTTTGGTTTAGGGTTGAGGTTTAGGGTTAGGGTTAAGATGAGGGGTTAGGGTTTGGTACAGGGTTAGGGTTAAGTGTTAGGTTTAGGGCTGAAGATTAGGATTAGGGTTAGGATTAAAGGTTAGCGTGAGAGTTAACGCTTAGGGTTAAGGTTAAGAGTTAGGGTTTAGGGTTAGGGTTATGGTTAGGGTTCCTTTTAGGGTTAGAGTTATGTGCTATGGTTTGTGTTAGAGGTTAGGGTTAGGTTTACTGGTCAGGGTGAGGGTTACGTTTAGGGGTTAGCATTAGGGTTAGGGTTATGGGATAGGATTAGGGTTAAGTGTTGGGCTTAGGGTTAGGGTTTAGTGTTAGGGTTATCATTAAGGATTAGGGGTAGGGTCAGGGTTAAATGCTTGGGTGCGGGTAATGGTTAGGGTCAGGGTTAAGGTTCACGGATAGGGTTAGTGTTAAGGGTTACGGGTAGGTTTAGGGTTCTGGGTTAGAGTTAGCATTAGGGCTGAAGGTTAGGATTAGCCGGTAGATTAGATTTAGGGTTAGATCTAGGCGTTAGGGTAAGGGCTAGCGTTAGGGTTCAGAGATAGGGTTAGGTTTAATGCTTAGGATTAGGGTTAGGGTTTGGGGTTAAAGTAAGTGTTAGGGGTTAGGTTTCAGGATCAAAGGTTAGGGTTACTTTTAGCTGTAGTGTTAGGGTTAGGGATAAGGGATCCCATTAGCATTAAGGGTCTTCCTTACTGTAGGGTTAAGGGTTAGGCTTAGAGTTAAAGGTTAAGGTTAGGGTCAGTGTTAAGATTTAGGGTGAGGGTTAACGGTTAGGGTAAAGGTTAAGCGTTAGGGTTAGGGATTAGTGATTAGGGTTTTTGGTTAGTGTTAGGGTTAGCGGTTAGGAGTTAGTGTTTTATGAAGGGGTATGGTTAGAATTAGGATTGGGGTTAGAGTTAGGGTGAGGTATAGGGGTTAGGTTTAGGGGTTAGTTTTAGGGTAAAAGGATAGGATTAGGGTTACGGGTTGGGCTTAGGTTTAGGGTTAGAGTTTACTGCTAGGGTTAGGGATAGGGATCAGGGTTAGCTTTAGGAGTTCTGGTTAGGGTTAGGGTTAGGGTTAGGGTTAGGGTTGTTGGTAGGGTGAAGGTTAGGTTTGGCATTTTAGAATTAGGGATGAGGTGTTACGGTTATGGCTAGGGGTTAGGATTAGAATTATGGGATAGGGCTTCTTCTCAGGGTGTTATGCATTAAGGTTAAGATAAGGGGATAAGTTAGGGTTACGGGGAGGTTTATGTTTTAAGGTGAGCAATAGGATCAGGGTCAGGTGCTATGTTCAGGGTGAGGGTTATCTGTTAGGGGTAGTGTTTATACTTAGCGTACAGGCCCTGTCTGCACTGGGCGGGGGGCTGGGGTTAGGGGGATGGGATTGTCCCCGGGAACCCACTCTATCATACGCTAGGTATGGGCTCCTGGTTTCATGCAAGAGAGAGCTGCAGAGCCCCCTTTGACTCATGGCATGGGAGGATTTAAGGCTTTCTAAGCTCTAAGAAAGCAAGAAGTCCGAGAATTAGATTTAGGGGTAGGATTATGATAATGTTTAGGGTTAGGGTTAGTGTTAAGGTGGGGTCTTAGGGTTAGGGGTTAGGGTTAGAGGTTAGTGTTAGGTGTAACAGTTACAGTTAGGTTTATGGTTAAGTTTCAGGGTTAGGGTTAAGGTTTGGGTTTAGCGTTTGGCACAGGGTTAGGCTTCAGTGTTAGCTTTATGGTTAAAGATTAGGATTAGGGTTAGTGTGAGGGTTAATGGTAAGGGTCAAGATTAAGGGTTAGGGTTGGGGTTAGGGTTAGGTTTAGGGTTAGGGCTTAGGGTTAGGGGATAGGATTAGGGTTAAGTGTTGGGCTTATGGTTAGGGTTAAAGTTTAGTGTTAGGGTTAATGTTTAGTGTTATGGTCCAGTTTAAGTGTTAGGGTGAGGGTTAAGAGTTAGGATTAGGCTTAGGGGTTAGGGATATAGTGAACGTTCAGTGTTAGGGTTAGGTTTAGGGTTCAGGGTTAGGGTTAGCTTTAGGGGTTATGGTTAGGGTTAGGTGTTAGGTTAGTGTCAGGGTTAGGTCTAGTCGTGAGGGTAAGGTTTAGGGTTAGCTTTAAGAGCTAGGGTTAGGTTTAATGGTTAGGATTAAGATTACGGTTAAAGGTTAGGGTAATGCTCAGGGGTTAGGGTGAAGGGTGAAGGGTTCGGGCTTTTGTTAGGCATAGCGTTGGGGTTAGAACTAAGGGTTCCTGTCAGTGTTAGGGTTGTAGGCAGCGTTACGGTTAGGCTTAGCGGTGGAGAATTAGGGTTAGGGATTAGGTGTTACAGTTATGACTAGGAGATAGGGTTAAAATTATGGGATAGGGGATGTTCTCAGGGAATGGGTTATGCATTAACGTTACGTTAAGAGGTTAAAGTTAGGCTCACGGTGAGGTTTACGTGTTAAGGGGAGAAATAGGAACAGGGTTAGGTGCCATGTTCAGGGTTAGGGTTATCTGTTAAAGGTATCATTTATGCTTAGCGCACGGGCCCTGTCGGCATTAGGCTGGGGGGAGTTTAGGGGGCTGGGATTGTCACCGGGAACCCACTGTATCGGACTCTGGGTATGGGCCCGTGGATTTCATGCAGGACACAGTGGTAGAGCATCCTTTCACACATGGCACGGGAGGATTGCAGGCTTTCTAAACTCTAAGAAAGCAAGAAGTCTGAGAATTAGATTTAGGGTTAGGATTACGGTTAGGGTTCAGGATGAAGTGTAGTGTTATGGTGAGGGGATAGGGTTACAGATTAGGGTTACGGTTTAAGGTTACAGTTAGGTTTAACGGTTACAGTTCGTTTTGGGGTTGAGGTTTGCGGATAGGGTTAAGATGAGGGGTCAGGGTTTGGTACAGGGTTAGGGTTGTGTTCGGTTTAGGGTTGAAGATTAGGATTAGGGTTAGGATTAAAGGTTAGCATGAGAGTTAACGGTTAAGATTAAGGTTAAGGGTTAGGGTTAGGGTTTAGGTTTAGGGTTAAGGGTTAGGGTTAGTTTTAGGGTTAGAGTTATGTGTTAGGGTTTGTGTTAGAGGTTAGGGTTAGGTTTACTGTTCGTGGTTAGAGTTACGTTTAGGGGTTAGCATTAGGGTTAGGGATTAGGTTTAGGGTAAGTGTTTAGAGTTAGTGTTGGGCTTTAGGCTCGGGGCTTAGGTTCAGGGTCAGAGGTTAGGGTTGGTGGTAGGGCTTAGATTTAGCGGTCAGTTTAAGGGCACAGGACCTGGTTAATCTACGGTGAGAGGGGTGTGGTCGGAGTCACCACAAAAGCACAACATCATTCCCTGGGCCTTGGGACAAAACCTACATGCAGGACTCAGGCAGAGCCTCATCTCACACATGGCATGGCTGTATTGTAGGCTTGCTTCACTCTGGGAATGGAAGTAGTGTGAGAATTAGGGTTAGGTATGGGGTTAGGGGTTTCGAGTTAGGGGTTAGGTTTCGAGTCAGGGTCAGGTGCTAGGGATTAGTGGTTAGGTTTAGAGTTAGTGTTAGGGGTTAGGTGTTAAGTCTGGGTTGGGGGCCAGGGTTAGGTTTAGGGTTGGGGTTAGCGTTAGGGTTAGGGGTTAGGGTTAAGGGATAGGGTTAGGTTTAAGGGTTAGGCTTAGGGTTAGGGTTCAGGGTTAGGGTTAAGGTTTAGGGTTAGAGTCAGGGTTAAGGGTTAGGGTGAGGCTTAACAGTTAGGGTTAGGGTTAGGGGGTTAGGAATAGGGTTAGGGTTAAGGGTTAGGTTTATGGTTCAGGTTTAAGGTTAGGATTAGGGGTTAGGGTTAGTGTTAACTGTAGGTCAGTGTTGGGGTTAGATCTCTAGGCATTAGCGTATAGGTTAGGGTTAGGGTTAAGTAGGGTTATGTTTAATGGTTAGGATTGGGATTAGCGTTAAGGGTTAGGGTTAAGCTTTAGGGGTTATGACTAAGGATCAATGGTTAGGGTTATTTTTAGGCGTAGGGTTAGGGTAAGGGTTTTAGGGTTAGTGTTAGTGTTGTTGGTAGGGTTAAGGTTAGGGTTGGCGTTTCAGAATTAGGGATTAGGTGTTATGGTTACGGCTAGGAGTTAGGGTTAGAATTACGGTATAGGGCTTGTTCTCAGGGTGTCATGCATTATCGTTAAGATAAGGGGTTAAGTTAGGGTTAGGGTGAGGTTTACGTGTTAAGGTGAGCAGTAGGATCAGGGTTAGGTGTTATGTTCTGGGTTAGGGTTATGGGTGTGGGGTAGGGTTTATGCTTAGGGCACGGGCCCTGTATGCACTAGGAGGCGAAGTTAGGGGTCTGTGATGGTCGCTGGGAGCCCACTCTATCGTACGCAGTGTATGGGCCTCTGGGTTTCATGCAGGACACTGTGGCAGAGCGGGCTTTCATGCATGGCTTAGTAGGATTGTAGGCTTTCAAAACTCTGCGAAAGCAAGTCTGAGAATTAGATTTAGGGTTAGGATTACGGTACGGTTTAGGGATGAAGATTAGCGATAGGGTGAGGGCTTAGGGTTAGGGGTTAGGGTTAGGGTTAGGGTTGTTGGCAGGGTGAAGGTTAGGGTTGGCATTTTAGAATTAGGGATGAGGTGTTACGGTTATGGCTAGGGGTTAGGATTAGAATTATGGGATAGGGCTTCTTCTCAGGGTGTTATGCATTAAGGTTAAGATAAGGGGATAAGTTAGGGTTACGGGGAGGTTTATGTTTTAAGGTGAGCAATAGGATCAGGGTCAGGTGCTATGTTCAGGGTGAGGGTTATCTGTTAGGGGTAGTGTTTATACTTAGCGTACAGGCCCTGTCTGCACTGGGCGGGGGGCTGGGGTTAGGGGGATGGGATTGTCCCCGGGAACCCACTCTATCATACGCTAGGTATGGGCTCCTGGTTTCATGCAAGAGAGAGCTGCAGAGCCCCCTTTGACTCATGGCATGGGAGGATTTTAGGCTTTCTAAACTCTAAGAAAGCAAGAAGTCCAAGAATTAGATTTAGGGGTAGGATTATGATAATGTTTAGGGTTAGGGTTAGTGTTAAGGTGGGGTCTTAGGGTTAGGGGTTAGGGTTAGAGGTTAGTGTTAGGTGTAACAGTTACAGTTAGGTTTATGGTTAAGTTTCAGGGTTAGGGTTAAGGTTTGGGTTTAGCGTTTGGCACAGGGTTAGGCTTCAGTGTTAGCTTTATGGTTAAAGATTAGGATTAGGGTTAGTGTGAGGGTTAATGGTAAGGGTCAAGATTAAGGGTTAGGGTTGGGGTTACGGTTAGGTTTAGGGTTAGGGCTTAGGGTTAGGGGATAGGATTAGGGTTAAGTGTTGGGCTTATGGTTAGGGTTAAAGTTTAGTGTTAGGGTTAATGTTTAGTGTTATGGTCCAGTTTAAGTGTTAGGGTGAGGGTTAAGAGTTAGGATTAGGCTTAGGGGTTAGGGATATAGTGAAGGTTCAGTGTTAGGGTTAGGTTTAGGGTTCAGGGTTAGGGTTAGCTTTAGGGGTTATGGTTAGGGTTAGGTGTTAGGTTAGTGTCAGGGTTAGGTCTAGTAGTGAGTGTAAGGTTTAGGGTTAGCTTTAAGAGCTAGGGTTAGGTTTAATGGTTAGGATTAGGATTACGGTTAAAGGTTAGGGTAATGCTCAGGGGTTAGGGTGAAGGGTGAACGGTTAGGGCTTTTGTTAGGCATTGCGTTGGGGTTAGAACTAAGGGTTCCTGTCAGTGTTAGGGTTGTAGGCAGCGTTACGGTTAGGCTTAGCGGTGGAGAATTAGGGTTAGGGATTAGGTGTTACAGTTATGACTAGGAGATAGGGTTAGAATTATGGGATAGGGGATGTTCTCAGGGAATGGGTTGTGCATTAACGTTACGTTAAGAGGTTAAAATTAGGCTCACGGTGAGGTTTACGTGTTAAGGGGAGAAATAGGAACAGGGTTAGGTGCCATGTTCAGGGTTAGGGTTATCTGTTAAAGGTATCATTTATGCTTAGCGCACGGGCCCTGTCGGCATTAGGCTGGGGGGGAGGTTAGGGGGCTGGGATTGTCACCGGGAACCCACTGTATCGGACTCTGGGTATGGGCCCGTGGATTTCAGGCAGGACACAGTGGTAGAGCCTCCTTTCATACATGGCATGGGAGGATTGCAGGCTTTCTAAACTCTAAGAAAGCAAGAAGTCTGAGAATTAGATTTAGGGTTAGGATTATGGTTAGGGTTCAGGATGAAGTGTAGTGTTATGGTGAGGGGATAGGGTTACAGATTAGGGTTACGGTTTAAGGTTACTGTTAGGTTTAACGGTTACAGTTCGTTTTGGGGTTGAGGTTTGCGGATAGGGTTAAGATGAGGGGTCAGGGTTTGGTACAGGGTTAGGGTTGTGTTCGGTTTAGGGTTGAAGATTAGGATTAGGGTTAGGATTAAAGGTTAGCATGAGAGTTAACGGTTAAGATAAAGGTTAAGGGTTAGGGTTAGGGTTTAGGTTTAGGGTTAATGGTTAGGGTTAGTTTTAGGGTTAGAGTTATGTGTTAGGGTTTGTGTTAGAGGTTAGGGTTAGGTTTACTGTTCGTGGTTAGAGTTACGTTTAGGGATTAGCATTAGGGTTAGGGATTAGGTTTAGGGTAAGTGTTTAGAGTTAGTGTTGGGCTTTAGGCTCGGGACTTAGGTTCAGGGTCAGAGGTTAGGGTTGGTGGTAGGGCTTAGATTTAGCAGTCATTTTAAGGGCACAGGACCTGGTTAATCTACGGTGAGAGGGGTGTGGTCGGAGTCACCACAAAAGCACAACATCATTCCCTGGGCCTTGGGACAAAACCTACATGCAGGACTCAGGCAGAGCCTCATCTCACACATGGCATGGCTGTATTGTAGGCTTGCTTCACTCTGGGAATGGAAGTAGTGTGAGAATTACGGTTAGGTTTGGGGTTAGGGGTTTCGAGTTAGGGGTTAGGTTTCGAGTCAGGGTCAGGTGCTAGGGATTAGTGGTTAGGTTTAGAGTTAGTGTTAGGGGTTAGGTGTTAAGTCTGGGTTGGGGGCCAGGGTTAGGTTTAGGGTTGGGGTCAGCGTTAGGGTTAGGGGTTAGGGTTAAGGGATAGGGTTAGGGTTAAGGGTTAGGCTTAGGGTTAGGGTTCAGGGTTAGGGTTAAGGTTTAGGGTTAGAGTCAGGGTTAAGGGTTAGGGTGAGGCTTAACAGTTAGGGTTAGGGTTAGGGGGTTAGGAATAGGGTTAGGGTTAAGGGTTAGGTTTATGGTTCAGGTTTAAGGTTAGGATTAGGGGTTAGGGTTAGTGTTAACTGTAGGTCAGTGTTGGGGTTAGATCTCTAGGCATTAGCGTATAGGTTAGGGTTAGGGTTAAGTAGGGTTATGTTTAATGGTTAGGATTGGGATTAGCGTTAAGGGTTAGGGTTAAGCTTTAGGGGTTATGACTAAGGATCAATGGTTAGGGTTATTTTTAGGCGTAGGGTTAGGGTAAGGGTTTTAGGGTTACTGTTAGTGTTGTCGGTAGGGTTAAGGTTAGGGTTGGCGTTTCAGAATTAGGGATTAGGTGTTATGGTTACGGCTAGAAGTTAGGGTTAGAATTACCGTATAGGGCTTGTTCTCAGGGTGTCATGCATTATCGTTAAGATAAGGGGTTAAGTTAGGGTTAGGGTGAGGTTTACGTGTTAAGGTGAGCAGTAGGATCAGGGTTAGGTGTTATGTTCTGGGTTAGGGTTTTGGTGAGGTAGGGTTTATGCTTAGGGCACGGGCCCTGTATGCACTAGGAGGCGAAGTTAGGGGTCTGTGATGGTCGCTGGGAGCCCACTCTATCGTACGCAGTGTATGGGCCTCTGGGTTTCATGCAGGACACTGTGGCAGAGCGGGCTTTCATGCATGGCTTAGTAGGATTGTAGGCTTTCAAAACTCTGAGAAAGCAAGTCTGAGAATTAGATTTAGGGTTAGGATTACGGTACGGTTTAGGGATGAAGATTAGCGATAGGGTGAGGGCTTAGGGTTAGGGGTTAGGGTTAGGGTTAGGGTTGTTGGTAGGGTGAAGGTTAGGGTTGGCATTTTAGAATTAGGGATGAGGTGTTACGGTTATGGCTAGGGGTTAGAATTAGAATTATGGGATAGGGCTTCTTCTCAGGGTGTTATGCATTAAGGTTAAGATAAGGGGATAAGTTAGGGTTACGGGGAGGTTTATGTTTTAAGGTGAGCAATAGGATCAGGGTCAGGTGCTATGTTCAGGGTGAGGGTTATCTGTTAGGGGTAGTGTTTATACTTAGCGTACAGGCCCTGTCTGCACTGGGCGGGGGGCTGGGGTTAGGGGGATGGGATTGTCCCCGGGAACCCACTCTATCATACGCTAGGTATGGGCTCCTGGTTTCATGCAAGAGAGAGCTGCAGAGCCCCCTTTGACTCATGGCATGGGAGGATTTTAGGCTTTCTAAACTCTAAGAAAGCAAGAAGTCCAAGAATTAGATTTAGGGGTAGGATTATGATAATGTTTAGGGAATAGGGTTAGTGTTAAGGTGGGGTCTTAGGGTTAGGGGTTAGGGTTAGAGGTTAGTGTTAGGTGTAACAGTTACAGTTAGGTTTATGGTTAAGTTTCAGGGTTAGGGTTAAGGTTTGGGTTTAGCGTTTGGCACAGGGTTAGGCTTCAGTGTTAGCTTTATGGTTAAAGATTAGGATTAGGGTTAGTGTGAGGGTTAATTGTAAGGGTCAAGATTAAGGGTTAGGGTTGGGGTTAGGGTTAGGTTTAGGGTTAGGGCTTAGGGTTCGGCTTAGGGTTAAGGGATAGGATTAGGGTTAAGTGTTGGGCTTATGGTTAGGGTTAAAGTTTAGTGTTAGGGTTAATGTTTAGTGTTATGGTCCAGTTCAAGTGTTAGGGTGAGGGTTAACAGTTAGGATTAGGCTGAGGGGTTAGGGATATAGTGAAGGTTCAGTGTTAGGGTTAGGTTTAGGGTTCAGGTTAGGGTTAGCTTTAGGGGTTATGGTTAGGGTTAGGTGTTAGGTTAGTGTCAGGGTTAGGTCTAGTCGTGAGGGTAAGGTTTAGGGTTAGCTTTAAGAGCTAGGGTTAGGTTTAATGGTTAGGATTAGGATTACGGTTAAAGGTTAGGGTAATGCTCAGGGGTTAGGGTGAAGGGTGAAGGGTTCGGGCTTTTGTTAGGCATAGCGTTGGGGTTAGAACTAAGGGTTCCTGTCAGTGTTAGGGTTGTAGGCAGCGTTACGGTTAGGCTTAGCGGTGGAGAATTAGGGTTAGGGATTAGGTGTTACAGTTATGACTAGGAGATAGGGTTAGAATTATGGGATAGGGGATGTTCTCAGGGAATGGGTTATGCATTAACGTTACGTTAAGAGGTTAAAATTAGGCTCACGGTGAGGTTTACGTGTTAAGGGGAGAAATAGGAACAGGGTTAGGTGCCATGTTCAGGGTTAGGGTTATCTGTTAAAGGTATCATTTATGCTTAGCGCACGGGCCCTGTCGGCATTAGGCTGGGGGGAGGTTAGGGGGCTGGGATTGTCACCGGGAACCCACTGTATCGGACTCTGGGTATGGGCCCGTGGATTTCATGCAGGACACAGTGGTAGAGCCTCCTTTCACACATGGCACGGGAGGATTGCAGGCTTTCTAAACTCTAAGAAAGCAAGAAGTCTGAGAATTAGATTTAGGGTTAGGATTATGGTTAGGGTTCAGGATGAAGTGTAGTGTTATGGTGAGGGGATAGGGTTACAGATTAGGGTTACGGTTTAAGGTTACTGTTAGGTTTAACGGTTACAGTTCGTTTTGGGGTTGAGGTTTGCGGATAGGGTTAAGATGAGGGGTCAGAGTTTGGTACAGGGTTAGGGTTGTGTTCGGTTTAGGGTTGAAGATTAGGATTAGGGTTAGGATTAAAGGTTAGCATGAGAGTTAACGGTTAAGATTAAGGTTAAGGGTTAGGGTTAGGGTTTAGGTTTAGGGTTAAGGGTTAGGGTTAGTTTTAGGGTTAGAGTTATGTGTTAGGGTTTGTGTTAGAGGTTAGGGTTAGGTTTACTGTTCGTGGTTAGAGTTACGTTTAGGGGTTAGCATTAGGGTTAGGGATTAGGTTTAGGGTAAGTGTTTAGAGTTAGTGTTGGGCTTTAGGCTCGGGGCTTAGGTTCAGGGTCAGAGGTTAGGATTGGTGGTAGGGCTTAGATTTAGCGGTCAGTTTAAGGGCACAGGACCTGGTTAATCTACGGTGAGAGGGGTGTGGTCGGAGTCACCACAAAAGCACAACATCATTCCCTGGGCCTTGGGACAAAACCTACATGCAGGACTCAGGCAGAGCCTCATCTCACACATGGCATGGCTGTATTGTAGGCTTGCTTCACTCTGGGAATGGAAGTAGTGTGAGAATTACGGTTAGGTTTGGGGTTAGGGGTTTCGAGTTAGGGGTTAGGTTTCGAGTCAGGGTCAGGTGCTAGGGATTAGTGGTTAGGTTTAGAGTTAGTGTTAGGGGTTAGGTGTTAAGTCTGGGTTGGGGGCCAGGGTTAGGTTTAGGGTTGGGGTTAGCGTTAGGGTTAGGGGTTAGGGTTAAGGGATAGGGTTAGGGTTAAGGGTTAGGCTTAGGGTTAGGGTTCAGGGTTAGGGTTAAGGTTTAGGGTTAGAGTCAGGGTTAAGTGTTAGGGTGAGGCTTAACAGTTAGGGTTAGGGTTAGGGGGTTAGGAATAGGGTTAGGGTTAAGGGTTAGGTTTATGGTTCAGGTTTAAGGTTAGGATTAGGGGTTAGGGTTAGTGTTAACTGTAGGTCAGTGTTGGGGTTAGATCTCTAGGCATTAGCGTATAGGTTAGGGTTAGGGTTAAGTAGGGTTATGTTTAATGGTTAGGATTGGGATTAGCGTTAAGGGTTAGGGTTAAGCTTTAGGGGTTATGACTAAGGATCAATGGTTAGGGTTATTTTTAGGCGTAGGGTTAGGGTAAGGGTTTTAGGGTTAGTGTTAGTGTTGTTGGTAGGGTTAAGGTTAGGGTTGGCGTTTCAGAATTAGGGATTAGGTGTTATGGTTATGGCTAGGAGTTAGGGTTAGAATTACGGTATAGGGCTTGTTCTCAGGGTGTCATGCATTATCGTTAAGATAAGGGGTTAAGTTAGGGTTAGGGTGAGGTTTACGTGTTAAGGTGAGCAGTAGGATCAGGGTTAGGTGTTATGTTCTGGGTTAGGGTTATGGGTGTGGGGTAGGGTTTATGCTTAGGGCACGGGCCCTGTATGCACTAGGAGGCGAAGTTAGGGGTCTGTGATGGTCGCTGGGAGCCCACTCTATCGTACGCAGTGTATGGGTCTCTGGGTTTCATGCAGGACACTGTGGCAGAGCGGGCTTTCATGCATGGCTTAGTAGGATTGTAGGCTTTCAAAACTCTGAGAAAGCAAGTCTGAGAATTAGATTTAGGGTTAGGATTACGGTACGGTTTAGGGATGAAGATTAGCGATAGGGTGAGGGCTTAGGGTTAGGGGTTAGGGTTAGGGTTAGGGTTGTTGGTAGGGTGAAGGTTAGGGTGGGCATTTTAGAATTAGGGGTGAGGTGTTACGGTTATGGCTAGGGGTTAGGATTAGAATTATGGGATAGGGCTTCTTCTCAGGGTGTTATGCATTAAGGTTAAGATAAGGGGATAAGTTAGGGTTACGGGGAGGTTTATGTTTTAAGGTGAGCAATAGGATCAGGGTCAGGTGCTATGTTCAGGGTGAGGGTTATCTGTTAGGGGTAGTGTTTATACTTAGCGTACAGGCCCTGTCTGCACTGGGCGGGGGACTGGGGTTAGGGGATGGAATTGTCCCCGGGATCCCACTCTATCATACGCTAGGTATGGGCTCCTGGTTTCATGCAAGAGAGAGCTGCAGAGCCCCCTTTGACTCATGGCATGGGAGGATTTTAGGCTTTCTAAACTCTAAGAAAGCAAGAAGTCCGAGAATTAGATTTAGGGGTAGGATTATGATAATGTTTAGGGTTAGGGTTAGTGTTAAGGTGGGGTCTTAGGGTTAGGGGTTAGGGTTAGAGGTTAGTGTTAGGTGTAACAGTTACAGTTAGGTTTATGGTTAAGTTTCAGGGTTAGGGTTAAGGTTTGGGTTTAGCGTTTGGCACAGGGTTAGGCTTCAGTGTTAGCTTTATGGTTAAAGATTAGGATTAGGGTTAGTGTGAGGGTTAATGGTAAGGGTCAAGATTAAGGGTTAGGGTTGGGGTTGGGGTTAGGTTTAGGGTTAGGGCTTAGGGTTAGGGGATAGGATTAGGGTTAAGTGTTGGGCTTATGGTTAGGGTTAAAGTTTAGTGTTAGGGTTAATGTTTAGTGTTATGGTCCAGTTTAAGTGTTAGGGTGAGGGTTAAGAGTTAGGATTAGGCTTAGGGGTTAGGGATATAGTGAAGGTTCAGTGTTAGGGTTAGGTTTAGGGTTCAGGGTTAGGGTTAGCTTTAGGGGTTATGGTTAGGGTTAGGTGTTAGGTTAGTGTCAGGGTTAGGTCTAGTCGTGAGGGTAAGGTTTAGGGTTAGCTTTAAGAGCTAGGGTTAGGTTTAATGGTTAGGATTAGGATTACGGTTAAAGCTTAGGGTAATGCTCAGGGGTTAGGGTGAAGGGTGAAGGGTTAGGGCTTTTGTTAGGCATAGCGTTGGGGTTAGAACTAAGGGTTCCTGTCAGTGTTAGGGTTGTAGGCAGCGTTACGGTTAGGCTTAGCGGTGGAGAATTAGGGTTAGGGATTAGGTGTTACAGTTATGACTAGGAGATAGGGTTAGAATTATGGGATAGGGGATGTTCTCAGGGAATGGGTTATGCATTAACGTTACGTTAAGAGGTTAAAGTTAGGCTCACGGTGAGGTTTACGTGTTAAGGGGAGAAATAGGAACAGGGTTAGGTGCCATGTTCAGGGTTAGGGTTATCTGTTAAAGGTATCATTTATGCTTAGCGCACGGGCCCTGTCGGCATTAGGCTGGGGGGAGGTTAGGGGGCTGGGATTGTCACCGGGAACCCACTGTATCGGACTCTGGGTATGCGCCCGTGGATTTCATGCAGGACACAGTGGTAGAGCCTCCTTTCACACATGGCACGGGAGGATTGCAGGCTTTCTAAACTCTAAGAAAGCAAGAAGTCTGAGAATTAGATTTAGGGTTAGGATTATGGTTAGGGTTCAGGATGAAGTGTAGTGTTATGGTGAGGGGATAGGGTTACAGATTAGGGTTACGGTTTAAGGTTACTGTTAGGTTTAACGGTTATAGTTCGTTTTGGGGTTGATGTTTGCGGATAGGGTTAAGTGAGGGGTCAGGGTTTGGTACAGGGTTAGGGTTGTGTTCGGTTTAGGGTTGAAGATTAGGATTAGGGTTAGGATTAAAGGTTAGCATGAGAGTTAACGGTTAAGATTAAGGTTAAGGGTTAGGGTTAGGGTTTAGGTTTAGGGTTAAGGGTTAGGGTTAGTTTTAGGGTTAGAGTTATGTGTTAGGGTTTGTGTTAGAGGTTAGGGTTAGGTTTACTGTTCGTGGTTAGAGTTACGTTTAGGGGTTAGCATTAGGGTTAGGGATTAGGTTTAGGGTAAGGGTTTAGAGTTAGTGTTGGGCTTTAGGCTCGGGACTTAGGTTCAGGGTCAGCGGTTAGGGTTGGTGGTAGGGCTTAGATTTAGCAGTCAGTTTAAGGGCACAGGACCTGGTTAATCTACGGTGAGAGGGGTGTGGTCGGAGTCACCACAAAAGCACAACATCATTCCCTGGGCCTTGGGACAAAACCTACATGCAGGACTCAGGCAGAGCCTCATCTCACACATGGCATGGCTGTATTGTAGGCTTGCTTCACTCTGGGAATGGAAGTAGTGTGAGAATTACGGTTAGGTTTGGGGTTAGGGGTTTCGAGTTAGGGGTTAGGTTTCGAGTCAGGGTCAGGTGCTAGGGATTAGTGGTTAGGTTTAGAGTTAGTGTTAGGGGTTAGGTGTTAAGTCTGGGTTGGGGGCCAGGGTTAGGTTTAGGGTTGGGGTTAGCGTTAGGGTTAGGGGTTAGGGTTAAGGGATAGGGTTAGGGTTAAGGGTTAGGCTTAGGGTTAGGGTTCAGGGTTAGGGTTAAGGTTTAGGGTTAGAGTCAGGGTTAAGGGTTAGGGTGAGGCTTAACAGTTAGGGTTAGAGTTAGGGGGTTAGGAATAGGGTTAGGGTTAAGGGTTAGGTTTATGGTTCAGGTTTAAGGTTAGGATTAGGGGTTAGGGTTAGTGTTAACTGTAGGTCAGTGTTGGGGTTAGATCTCTAGGCATTAGCGTATAGGTTAGGGTTAGGGTTAAGTAGGGTTATGTTTAATGGTTAGGATTGGGATTAGCGTTAAGGGTTAGGGTTAAGCTTTAGGGGTTATGACTAAGGATCAATGGTTAGGGTTATTTTTAGGCGTAGGGTTAGGGTAAGGGTTTTAGGGTTAGTGTTAGTGTTGTTGGTAGGGTTAAGGTTAGGGTTGGCGTTTCAGAATTAGGGATTAGGTGTTATGGTTATGGCTAGGAGTTAGGGTTAGAATTACGGTATAGGGCTTGTTCTCAGGGTGTCATGCATTATCGTTAAGATAAAGGGTTAAGTTAGGGTTAGGGTGAGGTTTACGTGTTAAGGTGAGCAGTAGGATCAGGGTTAGGTGTTATGTTCTGGGTTAGGGTTATGGGTGTGGGGTAGGGTTGATGCTTAGGGCACGGGCCCTGTATGCACTAGGAGGCGAAGTTAGGGGTCTGTGATGGTCGCTGGGAGCCCACTCTATCGTACGCAGTGTATGGGCCTCTGGGTTTCATGCAGGACACTGTGGCAGAGCGGGCTTTCATGCATGGCTTAGTAGGATTGTAGGCTTTCAAAACTCTGAGAAAGCAAGTCTGAGAATTAGATTTAGGGTTAGGATTACGGTACAGTTTAGGGATGAAGATTAGTGATAGGGTGAGGGCTTAGGGTTAGGGGTTAGGGTTAGGGTTAGGGTTGTTGGCAGGGTGAAGGTTAGGGTTGGCATTTTAGAATTAGGGATGAGGTGTTACGGTTATGGCTAGGGGTTAGGATTAGAATTATGGGATAGGGCTTCTTCTCAGGGTGTTATGCATTAAGGTTAAGATAAGGGGATAAGTTAGGGTTACGGGGAGGTTTATGTTTTAAGGTGAGCAATAGGATCAGGGTCAGGTGCTATGTTCAGGGTGAGGGTTATCTGTTAGGGGTAGTGTTTATACTTAGCGTACAGGCCCTGTCTGCACTGGGCGGGGGGCTGGGGTTAGGGGGATGGGATTGTCCCCGGGAACCCACTCTATCATACCCTAGGTATGGGCTCCTGGTTTCATGCAATAGAGAGCTGCAGAGCCCCCTTTTACTCATGGCATGGGAGGATTTTAGGCTTTCTAAACTCTAAGAAAGCAAGAAGTCCGAGAATTAGATTTGGGGTAGGATTATGATAATGTTTAGGGTTAGGGTTAGTGTTAAGGTGGGGTCTTAGGGTTAGGGGTTAGGGTTAGAGGTTAGTGTTAGGTGTAACAGTTACAGTTAGGTTTATGGTTAAGTTTCAGGGTTAGGGTTAAGGTTTGGGTTTAGCGTTTGGCACAGGGTTAGGCTTCAGTGTTAGCTTTATGGTTAAAGATTAGGATTAGGGTTAGTGTGAGGGTTAATGGTAAGGGTCAAGATTAAGGGTTAGGGTTGGGGTTAGGGTTAGGTTTAGGGTTAGGTCTTAGGGTTCGGCTTAGGGTTAAGGGATAGGATTCGGGTTAAGTGTTGGGCTTATGGTTAGGGTTAAAGTTTAGTGTTAGGGTTAATGTTTAGTGTTATGGTCCAGTTTAAGTGTTTGGGTGAGGGTTAACAGTTAGGATTAAGCTTAGGGGTTAGGGATATAGTGAAGGTTCAGTGTTAGGGTTAGGTTTAGGGTTCAGGGTTAGGGTTAGCTTTAGGGGTTATGGTTATGGTTAGGTGTTAGGTTAGTGTCAGGGTTAGGTCTAGTCGTGAGGGTAAGGTTTAGGGTTAGCTTTAAGAGCTAGGGTTAGGTTTAATGGTTAGGATTAGGATTACGGTTAAAGCTTAGGGTAATGCTTAGGGGTTAGGGTGAAGGGTGAAGGGTTAGGGCTTTTGTTAGGCATAGCGTTGGGGTTAGAACTAAGGGTTCCTGTCAGTGTTAGGGTTGTAGGCAGCGTTACGGTTAGGCTTAGCGGTGGAGAATTAGGGTTAGGGATTAGGTGTTACAGTTATGACTAGGAGATAGGGTTAGAATTATGGGATAGGGGATGTTCTCAGGGAATGGGTTATGCATTAACGTTACGTTAAGAGGTTAAAGTTAGGCTCACGGTGAGGTTTACGTGTTAAGGGGAGAAATAGGAACAGGGTTAGGTGCCATGTTCAGGGTTAGGGTTATCTGTTAAAGGTATCATTTATGCTTAGCGCACGTGCCCTGTCGGCATTAAGCTGGGGGGAGGTTAGGGGGCTGGGATTGTCACCGGGAACCCACTGTATCGGACTCTGGGTATGCGCCCGTGGATTTCATGCAGGACACAGTGGTAGAGCCTCCTTTCACACATGGCATGGGAGGATTGCAGGCTTTCTAAACTCTAAGAAAGCAAGAAGTCTGAGAATTAGATTTAGGGTTAGGATTATGGTTAGGGTTCAGGATGAAGTGTAGTGTTATGGTGAGGGGATAGGGTTACAGATTAGGGTTACGGTTTAAGGTTACTGTTAGGTTTAACGGTTACAGTTCGTTTTGGGGTTGAGGTTTGCGGATAGGGTTAAGATGAGGGGTCAGGTTTTGGTACAGGGTTAGGGTTGTGTTAGGTTTAGGTTTGAAGGTTAGGATTAGAGTTAGGATTAAAGGTTAGCATGAGAGTTAACGGTTAAGATTAAGGTTAAGGGTTAGGGTTAGGGTTTAGGTTTAGGGTTAAGGGTTAGGGTTAGTTTTAGGGTTAGAGTTATGTGTTAGGGTTTGTGTTAGAGGTTAGGGTTAGGTTTACTGTTCACGGTTAGGGTTACGTTTAGGGGTTAGCATTAGGGTTAGGGATTAGGTTTAGGGTAAGGGTTTAGAGTTAGTGTTGGGCTTTAGGCTCGGGGCTTAGGTTCAGGGTCAGGGGTTATGTTTGGTGGTAGGGCTTAGATTTAGCGGTCAGTTTAAGGGCACAGGACCTGGTTAATCTACGGTGAGAGGTGTGTGGTCGGAGTCACCACGAAAGCACAACATCATTCCCTGGGCCCTGGGACAAGACCTACATGCAGGACTCAGGCGGAGCCTCATCTCACACATGGCATTGTTGTATTGTAGGCTTGCTTCACTCGGGAATGGAAGTAGTGTGAGAATTAAGGTTAGGGTTGGGATTAGGGGTTTCAAGTTAGGGGTTAGGTTTCGAGTCATGGTTAGGTGCTAGTGGTTAGGGGTAGAGTTAGTGTTACGGGTTCGGTGTTAATTCTGGGTTAGGGGGCCAGGGGTAGGTTTAGGGTTGGGGTTAGTGTTATCGTTAGCGGTTAGGGTTAATGGATAGGGTTAGGGTTAAGGGTAGGCTTAGGGTTAGGGTTCAGGGTTAGGGTTAAGGTTTAGGGTTAGGGTCAGGGTTAAGGGTTAGGGTTAGGGTTAGGGTGTTATGGTTAAGGATTAGGTTTATTGTTCAGGTTTAAGTTAGCATTATGGGTTTGTGTTACTTCTAACTGTAGGTCAGTGTTGGGGTTAGAACTCTAGGCATTAAGGTAAAGGTTAGAGTTAGGGTTAAGAGTTGGGGTTATGTTTAATGGTTAGGATTGGGATTAGGGTTAAGGGTTAGGGTTAAGGTTAGGGGTTATGACTAAGGATCAACGGTTACAGTTATTTTTAGGCGTAGGGTTAGGGTAAGGGGTTAGGGTTAGTGTTAATGTTGTTGGTAGGGTTAAGGTTAGGGTTGGTGTTTCAGAATTAGAGATTAGGTGTTATGGTTATGGCTAGGAGTTAGGGTTAGAATTACAGTATAGGGCTTGTTCTCAGGGTGTCATGCATTAACGTTACGATATGGGGTTAAAATTAGGGTTACGGTGAGGTTTACGTGTTAAGGTGAGCAGTAGGATCAGGGTTAGGTGTTATGTTCTGGGTTAGGGTTATGGGTGAGGGGTAGTGTTTATGCTTAGGGCATGGGCCCTGTATGCCCTAGGAATCGAAGTTAGGGGTCGGTTGTGGTCGCTGGGAACCCACTCTATCGTACGCTGTGTATGGGCCTCTGGGTTTCTTGCAGGACACTGTGGCAGAGCGGGCTTTCATGCATGGCTTAGTAGGATTGTAGGCTTTCAAAACTCTGAGAAAGCAAGAAGTCTGAGAATTAGATTTCGGGTTAGGATTACGGTACGGTTTAGGGATGAAGATTAGTGATAGGGTGAGGGCTTAGGGTTAGAGGTTAGGGTTAGGGTTAGGGTTGTTTGTAGGGTGAAGTTTAGGGTTGGCATTTTAGAATTAGGGATGAGGTCTTATGGTTATGGCTGGGGATTAGGATTAGAATTATGGGATAGGGCTTCTTCTCAGGGTGTTATGCATTAAGGTTAAGATAAGGGGATAAGTTAGGGTTACGGGGAGGTTTATGTTTTAAGGTGAGCAATAGGATCAGGGTCAGGTGTTATATTCAGGGTTAGGGTTATCTGTTAGGGGTA
This sequence comes from Eulemur rufifrons, assembly GCF_041146395.1. NCBI lineage: Eukaryota > Metazoa > Chordata > Mammalia > Primates > Lemuridae > Eulemur > Eulemur rufifrons. The sequence goes on along the minus strand of NC_091004.1, from coordinate 569,266 downwards.
GTGTTTATACTTAGCGTACAGGCCCTGTCTGCACTTGGCGGGGGGCTGGGGTTAGGGGGATGGGATTGTCCCCGGGAACCCACTCTATCGTACGCTGGATATGGGCTCCTGGGTTTCATGCAGGACACAGTGGTAGAGCCCCCTTTTACTCATGGCATGGGAGGATTTTAGGCTTTCTAAACTCTGAGAAAGCAAGAAGTCTGACAATTAGATTTAGGGGTAGGATTATGGTAATGTTTAGCGAGGAAGATTAGTGTTAAGGTGGGCTCTTAGGGTTAGGGGTTAGGGTTTAAGGTTTGTGTTATTTTTACCAGTTACAGTTACGTTTATGGTTAAGTTTCAGGGTTAGGGTTAAGGTTTGGTTTTATCGTTTGGCACAGGGTTAGGCTTCAGTGTTAGCTTTATGGTTAAAGATTAGGATTAGGGTTAGGGTTAAGGGTTAGTGTGAGGGTTAATGGTAAGGTTCAAGATTAAGGGTTAGGGTTGGGCTTAGGGTTAGGAATAAGGCTTCGTGTAACATTTAGGTTTAGAGTTAAGTGTTATGGTTATGGCTAGAGGTTAGGGTTAGGTTTAGGGTTCATGGTTAGGGTTACATTTAGGGGTTCGGGTTACGGGTTAAGTTTAGGGCGAGTGTTTAGTGTTACTGTTGGGCGTTAGGATAAGGGCCGAGGTTTAGGGTTAGGATTTAGGTTTAGTGTTAGGGCTTAGATTTAGTGGTTAGTTTAAGGGCACATGCTCTGTTTAATCTATGGTGGGAAGGGTGCAGACTGGGTCGCCTCAACACCACACCATCGTACTTGGGCCTTGGGCCCAGACCTACATGCAGGACTCAGGCAGAGCCTCTTCTCACTCGTGGCATGGCTCTATTGTAGGCTTGGTCAACTCTGAGAACGAAGGAAGTGTGAGAATTAGGGTTATGGTTAGGGTTATGTGTTTGGGGTTAGAGGTTTGGGTTTGAGTGAAGTTTAGTGGTTAGGAATTAGAAGTTAGGATTAGTGTGTCAGGGGTTAGGTGTTAGGTTTTTGTAAGGGGCTAGCGTTAGATTTAGGTTTAGGGTTAATGTTCAGGTGGGTTAGGGGTCAGCGTTAGGGTTAGGCTTACAAGATAGGATTAAGGTAAAGGGTGAAGGCTTAAGATTAGCAGTAAGGGTTAAGGTTAGGGTTAAGGGTTAGGGTTTCGGTCCAAGTTAAGGGTGAGAGTGAGGGTTAACAGTTGCGATTAGGGTAATGGTTTAGGGATAGTAATAGGTTTAAGGGATAGGGTTAGGGTTAGGTTTAGGGTTCGGGGTTAGGGTTAGCATTAGCGGTTAGGGTTAGGGTTAGGGGTTAGGGTTACAGTTAGGGTTAGGTCTAGGCATTATGGTAATGGTTCGTGTTAGGGTTAAGAATTAGGGTTAGGTTTAATTGTTAGGATTATGATCAGGGTAATGGTTAGGGTTAGGGTTAGCGGTTAGAGTTAGGGTTAGTGTTAGGGTTGTTTGTAGGGTGAAGGTAATGTTTAGCAGTTTAGAATTAAGGTTAGGGATTAAGTGTTACGGTTATGCTAGGAGTTAGGCTTAGAATTAAGGGATAGGGTTTGTTCTTAGGGTAAGTGTTATGCAATAACATTAGGATAGGGGTTAAAGTTAGGGTTACAGTGAGGTTTACGTGTTAAGGTGAACAGTAACATCAGGGTTAGGTGTTATGTTCAGGGTTAGGGTTATGGGTGAGGTGCAGGGTTTTTGCTTAGGGCATGGGCCCTGTCAGCACTAGCAGGGGGAGGTAGGGGGCTGTGATTGTCCCCGGGAACCCACTCTATTGTGCACAGAGTATGGGCTCCTGGGTTTCATGCAGGACACTGTGGCAGAGCCAGCTTTCACGCATGGCTTTGGAGAATTGTAGGCTTTTAAAACTCTGAGATAGCAAGAAGTCTGAGAATTAGATTTAGGGTTAGGATTATGGTTAGGGTTAGGGATGAAGATTAGTCAGGGAGAGGGCTTAGGGTTAGGGCTTAAGCTTCGAGTGAGGATTAGGGGTTAGGGAGTAGGTGTTGGGTTTAGTGATAGGGTTAGGGCTTAGGGGTTAGGGTTGGGTTAGGGGCTAGGGTTAGATTTAGAGTGGGGTTAGGGTTAGCGTTAGGGGTTAGAGTTAGGGTTAAGGGATAGGATAAGGGTTAAGCATTAAGGCTTAGGGTTAGTGTTAAGTGTTAGGTTTAGTTTTAAGGGTTAGGGTTACAGTTCGAGTTAAGGGTTAGTGTGGGGTTAACGGTTAGGGCTAGGGTTATGGGTTAAGGATAGAGTTAGGTTTAAGGCTTAGGATTAGGGTTCAGTGTTAGGGTTAGCATTAGGGATTAGGGTTAGGGTTAGGGGTTACGTTTACTCTTAGGGTTAGGTCTAGGCATTAGGGTACGTGTTAGTGTTAGGCTTAAGAGTTAGGGTTAGGTTTAATTGTTAGGATTAGGATCAGGGTTAAGGGTTAGGGTTAAGTGTCAAGTGTTACGGTTATTTTTAGGTGTACGGTTAGGGTTAGCGGTTAGGGTTAGGGTTAGTTTGTAGGGATAAGGTAATGTTTAGCAGTTTTGAATTAGCCTTAGGGATTAGGTGTTACAATTGTGGCTAGGAGTTAGGGTTAGAATTAAGGGATAGGGGTTGTTCTTAGGGTAAGTCTTATGCATTAACGTTAGGATAACAGGTTCAAGTTAGAGTTATGGTGAGGTTGATGTGTTAAGGTGAGCAATAGTATCAGGGTGAGCTGTGATGTTCAGGGTTAGGGTTATGGGTGAGGGGTAGTGTTTATGCTTATATCACGAGCCCTCTCTGCTCTAGGAGGGGGCTTAGAGGGCTGGGATAGATGCCGGAAGCCACTCTATCATACACTGGGTATGGGCCCCTTGGTTTCATGCCGGACACAGTGGCCAAGCCTCCTTCTACACATGGCATGGGAGGATTGTAGGCTTTGTAAACTCTGAGAAAGCAAGAAGTCTGAGAATTAAATTTAGGGCTAGGATTAGGGTTAGGGTTAGCAATATAGGTTACTGTTATGGTGAGGGCTTAGGGTTAGGGGTTTCAGTTAGGGTCAGGGTTAAAGGTTAGTGTTAGGTTTAACAGTTACAGTTAGGTTTAGGGTTAAGCTTTAAGGTTTAAGCTTAGGGTTAAGATTAGGGGTTAGGTTTTGGTACAGGGTAAGGGTTAAGTGCTAGGTTTAGGCTCAAAGATTAGGATTAGGGTTAGGGTTAAGGTTTAGTGTGAGGGTTAACGGTTAGGGTTAAGGTTAAGTGTTAGGTTTATGGGTTAGGGTTAGGGTTAAGTGTTCATGTTAGGTTTAGGGTTAGAGTTAAGTGTTATGGTTAGGGTTAGGGGTTTGGGTTAGGTTTAGGGTTCATGGTTAAGGTTACATTTAGGGGTTAGGTTTAGGGTAAGCGTTTAGTGTTAGTGTTGGGCATTAGGGTCAGGGATTAGGTAGGGTTAGGGGTTAGGGTCAGTGTTTGGGCTTTGATTTGGCGGTTAGTTTAAGGGTACAGGACCTGTGTAATCTATGGTGAGAAGGGTGCAGAATGTTTCCATGCGACACTACACCATTGGATCCTGGGCCTTTGGCCCAGACCTACTTGCAGGACTCATGCGGAAACTCTACTCACGCATTGCATGGTTGTATTTTAGGCTTGGTTAACTCTGAGAATGGAAGTAGTGTGAGAAATAGGGTTATGGTTAGGGTTAAGGGTTTGGTGTTAGGGGTTAGGGTTCAAGTGAGGTTTAGTGGTTAGGGACTAGGATTTAGGGTTAGTGTTAGGGTTAGGGGTTAGTTTTGCGTTAGGGGCTAGGGTTAGATTTATGGTTGGGGTTAGTGTTAGGGTTAGGATTAGGCATCAGGGTTAGTGTTAGGGTTAAAGGATAGGATTGGCGTTAAGTGTTTAGGCTTAGGGTTTGTGTTAAGTGTTAGGGTTGGGGTTTAGGCTTAGGGTTACGGTTTGAGTTAAGCTCTAGGGTGAGGGTTAAAGATTAGGCTTAGGATTATTGGTTAGGGATAGAGTTATGTTTAAGGGTTAGGGATAGGGTTAGGTTTAGGGTTCAGTGTTAGAGTTAGCATTAGGGGTTAGGGTTAGGGGTTAGGCGTAGTGATGTATTAAGGGCTATGGTTAGAATTAGGATTGGGGTTAGTGTTAGGTTTAGGGTTAGGGGTTAGGTTTAGGGTTAAGGGATAGGATTATGGTTAAGGGTTGGGCGTAGCTTTAGGGTTAAGATTTAGTGTTAGGGTCCGGTTTAAGGGTTAGGGTGAGGGTTAATGGTTAGGGTTAGGGTTGGGGTTAGGGGTTAGGGATATAGTTAGTATTAAGTGTTAGAGTTAGGTTTAGGGTTCAGGGTTAGGGTTAGCTTTAGGGGTTATGATTAGGGTTAGGTGTTAGTTTAGTGTTAGTGTTAGGTCTAGGCGTCAGGGTAAGGTTTAGGGTTAGGGTTAAGAGCTAAGGTTGGGTTTAGTGGTTAGGATTAGGGTTAGGGTTAGGAGTTAGGGTAAAGGGTCAAGGGTTAGCATTATTTTTAGCCATTGCTTTGGCGTTAGGAGTAAGGGTTAGGTTCAGTGTTAGGGTAACAGTAGGTTACCGTAACAGTAACTACGTAGGGTAACAGTTAGTGTTAGTGGTTTAGAATTAGGGTTAGGGATTAGTTGTCACAGTTATGACTAGGAGATAGGGTTAGAATTATGGGATAAGGGTTAATCTCAGGGTAAGTGTTATGCATTAACGTTAGGATAAGAGGTTAAAGTTCAGGTTACGGTGAGGTTTACATTCTAAGGTGAGCAATAGAATCAGGGTTAAATGTTATTTTCAGGGTTAGAGTTTTGGGTGAGGTGTAGAGTTTATGCTTAGGGCACGGGCCTTGTCTGCATTAGGCGGGGGGGGGGGTTAGGGGGCTGGGATTGTCACCAGGAACCCACTCTATCGTACTCTGGTTATGGGCCCCAGCGGTTCATTCAGGACACAGTGGAAGAGCCTCCTTTCACGCATGGCATGGGAGGATTGTAGGCTTTCTAAACTCTAAGAAAGCAAGAAGACTGAGAATTAGATTTAGGGTTAGGGTTAGGGTTCGGGTTAAGGATCAAGGTTAGTATTAGGGTGAAGGCTTAGAGTTAGGGGTTACGGGTAGCGTTACAGGTTATTCTTAGTTTTAACCGTTACAGTTAGGTTCAGGGTTAAGGTTTATGGTTAGGTTTAAGGTTAGGGTTTAGGGTTTGGTACAGGATTAGGGTTAAATATTAGGTTTAGGGTTAAAGATTACGATTAAGGTTAGGTTTAAAGGTTAGTGTGAGGGTTAACAGTCAAGGTTAAAGTTAAGAGTTAGGGTTAGGGTTAGTGTTAGGATTAAGGGTTCATGTTAGGTTTAGGGTTAGAGTTAAGTGCTATGGTTAGCGCTCGAGGTTAGGGTTAGGTTTAGGGTTCACAGTTAGGGTTACGTTTAGAGGTTAGCATTAGGGTTAGGGATTAGCTTTAGGGTAAGAGTTTAGAGTTAGTGTTGGGCTTTAGGCTCAGGGCTTAGGTTTAGGGTCAGAGGTTAGGGTTGATGTTAGGGCTTAGATTTAGTGGTTAGTTTAAGGGCAAAGGACCTGTTTATTCTACAGTGAGAGGGGTTAGGGTTAGGGTTAGGGTTGTCGTAGGGGTTAAGGTTAGATTTAACCTTGGGGTTAGTGTTAGGGTTAGGATTAGGGGATTAGTGTTAGGGTTAGGGGTTAAAAACACCTACAGCCAGCCCTAACCCGATTTCTGACACTTCTTCCATTCTCAGAGTTAACCAAGCCTACAATACAGCCATGTCATGCGTGAGAAGAGGCTCCACCTGAGTCCTGTATGTAGGTCTTGGCCCAAGGCCCAGCGTACGGTGGTGTTGTGTCGCAGTGACCCTGTGCACCACTCTCACCATAGATTAAACAGGTCCTGTGCCCTTAAACTAACCGCTAAATCTCAGCCCTAACACTAATCCTAACCCCTAACCCTAAAAGTTATCCTTAACCCTACTGTTAACACTCAAACTAACCCTTAACTCTAACCCTTGTCATGATCTTTAACCCTAACCCTAACACTTAACCCTAACCCTGTACCAAACCATAACCCCTAAGCTTAACCCTAACCCTAAACCTAAACCCTAAGTCTAACTGTAACTGTTAAACCTAACAGTAACTTTTAACCCTAAAACTAACCGTATCCCCTTACCCGAAGCCCTCACCCTAAGATTAAACTTCATCCCTAACCATAACGATAATCCTAACCTTAAATCTAATTCTCAGACTTCTTACTTTCTTAGAGATTTGAAAGCTTACAAACCTCCTTTACCATGCGTGAAATCAGGCTCTGCCAGAGTGTCCTACAAGAAACCCATGGGCCCATACCCTGCATACGATAGAGTGGGTTTCTGGTGACAATCACATCCCCCTCAATCCCACTCCTAGGGCAGACAGGGCCCATACCCTAAGCAAAACCCTACCCCTCACTCATAATTCTAACCCTGATCCTATTGCTCACCTTAACACATAAACCTCACCGTAAACCTAACTTTAACCACTTATCCTAACATTAATGCATAACACTTATGCTAAGAACAACCCCTATCACTTAATTCTAACCCTAACTCCTAGCCATAACAGTAACCCCTAATCCCTAACCCTAATTCTAACCACTAAACATTACCTTAACCCTACAAACAACCCTAATACTAACCCTAACCTTAAACGCTAACCCTAACCTTATCCCTAAACATAACCTTAAAAGTTTACCCTAAACCCTAACCCTATCCCCTAACCCTAAGCCTAACCCTTAATTCTGATCCTAATCCTAACAATTAAACCTAACCCTAACCCTTAACCCTAACACTAACCCTTACCTTAATGCCGAGACCTAATCTTAGCAGTAAAGCTACCTCTAACCCTAACCCTAGACCTTAAACCTAACACTATCCCTAACTTATAACCCTAACCCTAACTGTTAACCCTCACCCTAACCCTTAACTCGGACCATAACCCTAACCCTTAACCCTAACCCTATCCCTTAATGCTAACCCTAAGCCTTAACCCTTAACCCTAATCCTATCCCTTAACCCTAACCCTAACCCCTAACCCTAACCCTAACCCCAACCCTAAATCTATCTCTAGTCCCTAACCCAACCCTAACCGTTAACCCCTAATGCTAACATTAACCCTAACCCCTAATCCCTAACACCTAACCCTCACGCGAACACTAACCCCTAACCCCAAACACCTAACCCTAATCATAACCATAATTCTCACACTTCCTCCATTCTCAGAGTTAGCCAAGCCTACAATAAAACCATGCCATGCGTGAGAAGAGGCTCTGCCTGAGACCTGCATGTAGGTCTGGGCCCAAGGCCTAGGGTACGATGGTGTGGTGTGGCGATGACCCATTCTGCACACTTCTCACCATAGATTACACAGGTCCTGTGCCCTTAAAATAACCTCTAAATCTAAGCCCTAACGCTAACTCTAACACTAACCCTTAACCCTAAACTTAAGCCCTGACCCTAACGCCCAACACTAACATTAAACCCTTACCCTAATCCTTACCCATAACCCTAATGCCTAAACGTAACCCTAACGATGAACCCTAAACCTAACCCTAACCCCAAACCCTAACCATAACACTTAACTCTAACCCTAAACCTAACACGAACACTTAAACCTAAACTTAACCACTAACCCTAACACTTAACCTTAACCCTAACCGTTAACTCTCACACTAACCCTAATCGTAATCTTTAACCCTAAACCTAACAGTTAACCCTTACCCTGTACCAAAACCTAACCCCTAACCTTAACCTTAACCCTAACACTTGACCCTAAAGCTAACTGTAACCATTAAACCTAACACTAACCTTTAACCCTGACCGTAACTCTAACCCCTAACCCTAAGCCCTCACCCTAATGCTAAACTTTATCCTTAACACTAACCATAATCCTATCCCTAAATCTAATTCTCAGACTTCTTGCTTTCTCAGAGTTTAGAAAGCCTACAATCCTCCCATGCCATGCGTGAAAAGAGGCTCTGCCACTGTGTCCTGCATGAAACCCAGGGACCCATACCCAGTGTACGATAGAGAAAGTTCTCGGCCACAATCCTAGACCCCTAATCCTCCCGCCTAGTGCAGACAGGGCCCGTGCCCTAAGCATAAAAAGTACGCCTAACATATAACCCTAACCTTGAACGTAACACCTAACCCTGATCCTACTGCTCACCTTATCATGTAGACCACACTGTAACCCTAACTTTAACCGCATCTCCTAAAGTTAATGCATAACACTTACACTGAGAACAACGCCTATCCCATAATTCTAACCCTAAATCTTAGCCATAACCATAAAACCTAATCCCTAACCCTAATTCTAAACTGCTAACCCTAACCTTAACACTACCAACAACCCTAACACTAACCCTAACCCTAACCCTCACCCCTAATCCTACCCTATGCCTAAAAGTAACCCTAACTCCTAACCCTTATCCCTAACCAAAAGCCCTGTCCCTAACCATAAGACTTAAGTCTCACCCTTATACCCTAACCCTAATACGAATCCTTAAGCCTAACCCCCAATCCTAACAATTAACCTTAACCCTAACTGTTAACGCTCACCCTAACCCTTAAATCAGACCAAAACCCTAACATTTAACCCTAACCCTAATCCCTAATGCTAACCCTAAGCCTTAACCCTTTACCCTAATCCTATCCCTTAAGCCTAACCCTAACCCTAATTCCTAACCCTAACCATAATCCCTAACCCTAACCCTAACACTAACCCTAACTCTGAATCTAACCCTAGCCCCTAAACCAACACTAACCCCTAACCCCTAACCCTAACACTAACACTAACTCCTAATTTCTAACCCCTGAACCACACTCGAACCCTAACCCCTAACCCCAAACAATTAACCATAACCATAACCCTAATTCTCACACTTCCTCCATTTTCAGAGTTCACCAAGCCTACAATAGAGCCATGCCATGAGTGAGAAGAGGCTCCGCCTGAGTCCTGCATGTAGGTCTGGGCCCAAGGCCCAGGTACGATGGTGTGGTGTCAAGGGGACCAATTCTGCACCCTTCTCACCATAGATTAAACAGGTCCTGTGCCCTTAAACTAACCGCTAAATCTAAGCCCTAACACTAAACCTAAACGCTAACCCTAAACCTAAGCCCTTATCCTAATGCCCAACACTAACACCAAACACTCACCCTAAACCTAACCCGTAACCCTAACCCCTAAACGTAACCCTAACCATGCACCCTATATCTAACCCTAACCCCTAACCCTAACCATAACACTTAACTCTAACCCTAAACTAACATAAACCCTTAACACTAAACCTAATCCCTAACCCTCATGCTTAACCCTAACCGTTAATCCTCACACTTACATTTAAACCTAACCCTAATTGTAATCTTTAACTCTAAACTTAACACTTAAACCTTAACCTGTACCAAAACCTATCCCCTAAACTGAACCCTAACACTAAACCTTAACGCGAAACCTAACTGTAACTGTTAAACCTAACACTAACCTTTAACTCTGACCCTAAACCTAACCCCTAACCCTAAGGCATCACCTTAACACTAAACTTCATCCCTAATTCTAACCATAATCCTAACCCTAAATCTAATTCTCAGACTTTTTCTTTCTCAGAGTTTAGAAAGCCTATAATCCTCCCATGCCATGTGTGAAAGGAGGCCCTGCCACTGTGTCCAGGGGCCAATACCCAGCATACGATAGAGTGATTTCCCGGCGAATATGCTAGCCCCCTAACCTCTCCGCCTAGTGCAGACAAGGCACGTGCCCTAAGCATAAACACAACCCCTAACCAATAACCCTAACCATAACTGTTAACTCTCACCCTAACATTTAACCCTGACACTAACCCTAACCCGTAAACCTATCCCTAAACCTTTACCCAAAGCCTAAGCCTTAACTCTAACACTATCATTTAACCCTAGCCCTAACCCCTAAATGTTACACTAACCATGAACCCTAAGCCTAACCGTAACCCCTAACACTAACCATAACACTTAACTGTAACCCTAAACCTAACAAGACCCCTTAACCCTAACACTAACCCCTAACCCTAGCCCTTAAACTTAACCCTAAACTTTTACCCTCACACTAACCTTTAACACTAACCATAATGCTAATCTTTAACCCTAAACCTAACACTTAACTCTTACCCTGTACGAAACCCTAACCCCTGACCTTAACCCTGACAATAAACCTTAACCCTAAACCTAACTTTAACCGTTAAAACTAACACTAACCTTAACCCTAACTCTATCCCTAACCCTTAACCCTAAGCCCTCACCCTAACACTAATTGTCATCCCTAATCCTAACCATAATCCTATCCCTAAATCTTAATCTCAGACGTCTTCCTCTCTCAGAGTTTAAAAAGCCCTCACCCTAAAATTTAACCCTAAACCTAACTGTAACTGTTTAAACTAACACTAATCTTTAACCATAACCCTAACCCTTAACCTGAACCCTAAGCCAAACTCTTAACCCTAATCCTATCCCTTAACCCTAACTCTAATCCCTAACTCGAACGCTAACACTAACCCCAACCCTAAACCTAACCCTAGCCCCTAACCCAACCCTCACCCCAACCCCTAACCCTAACACTAACCCTAACCCCTAATGCCTAACCCCTAACCCTCATTTGAACACTCTCTCCTAAACCCAAATCCCTAACCCTAACCATAACCCTAATTCTCACACTTCTTCCATTCTGAGAGTTAACCAAGCCTACAATACAACCATGCCATGCATGAGAACAGACTCCCCCTGATTCCTGCATGTACGTCTGAGCCCAAGGCCCAGGGTACAATGCTGTGGTGTCTCAGCGACCGATTCCACACCCTTCTCACCATAGATTAAACAGGTCCTCTGACCTTAAACTAATCGCTAAATCTAAGTCCTAACACTAACCCCTACCCTAAACAGAAACCCTGACCCAAACTCCCTTCACTAACACTATACCCTTACACCAAACCTAACCCCTAAACCTAACCCCTAAACATAACCTTAACCATGAACCCTAAACCTGAACCTAAACCCTAACACTTAAGTGTAACCCTAAACCTAACACGAACCCCTAATCCTAACCCTAAACCCTAACCCTAACCCTTCACCTTAACCCTAACCGTTAACCCTCAGCTAACCCTTAAACCTAACACTAATCCTAATCTTTACCCCTAAGCCGAACACTTAACCCTAACCCTGTACCAAACCCTAATCCCTAACACTAAGCCCTCTCCCTAACACTAAACTTCATCCCTAACCCTAACCGTAATCCTAACCCTAAATCTAATTCTGAGACTTCTTGCTTTCTCAGAGTTTAGAAAGCCTACAATCCTCCCATGCCATGCATGAAAGGAGGCTCTGCCACTGTGCCCTGCATGAAACCCAGAGGCCCATACCCAGCATACGATAGAGTGGGTTCCTGGTGACAATCCCAGCCTCCGAGCCCCCCCACCTAGTGAAGACAGGGCCTGTGCCCTAAGCATAAACACTGCCCCTAACCCATAACCATAACCCTGATCATAACATCTGACCCTGATCCTATTGCTCACCTTAACATGTAAAACTCACCATAACCCTAACCCTAACCCCTTATCCTAACGTTAATGAATAATACTTACCCTGAGGACAACACCTATCCCATAATTCTAACCCTAACTCTTATTCATAACTGTAAAACCTAATACCTAATTGTAAGCTGCTAAACCTAAATTTAACCCTACCAACAGCCCTAACACTAACCCTAACCCTAACCCTTGATCCTTAAGCCTAAACCCTAACCCTAACCCTAACCCTAAGTATAAACTCTACCCCTCACCCATAACCCTAACCCTGAACATAAAACCTAACCCTGATCCTATTGCTCACCTTAACACGTAAAGCTCACCGTAACACTAACTTTAACCGCTTACCCTAACTTTAAGCATAAAACTGACCCTGAGACCAACCCCTATGCCATAATTCTAACCCTAACTCCTTACCATAACCATAACACCTAATCCCTAACCCTAATTCTAAACTGCTAAACCTAACCTTAAGGCTACAAAAAACCTTAACGGTAACACTAACCCTAACACCTAATCCTAACCCTGTGCCTGAAAATAAACCTAACCCTTAATCTTTAACCCTAATGCTAACCCATAACCCTAACCATAACACTTTACTCTAACCCTAAATCTAACACAAACGCTTAACACTAGCCCTAAACCCTAACCCTAACCCTTAAACACAAACCTAACCGTTAACACTCACACTAACCGTCAACCCTAATCCGAATTCTAATCTTTAACCCTAAACCTAACACTTAACCCTAACCCTGTACCAAACCCTAACCCCTAACCATAACCCTCACCCTAAAACGTAACCCTAAACCTAACTGTAACCGTTAAACCTAACTCTAACATTTAACCTTTACTCTACCCATAATCCCTAGCCCTAATCCCTCACCCTAGCACTAACCTCATTCCTAACCCTAACTATAATCCTAACCCTAAATCTAATTATCAGACTTCTTGCTTTCTCAGCGTTAGAAAGCCTACAATCCTCCCATGCCATGAATAAAAGGAGGCTCTACCACTGTGTCCTGCCGGAAACCCCAGTGCCCATACTCAGCATACACTAGAGTGGGTTCCCGACGACAATCGCAACCCCAAATCCCTCCCCCCCTGCCTAGTGCAGACAGGGCCCGAGTCGTAAGCATAAACCCTACCCCTCACCCCTAACCATAACCCTGAACATAACACCTGACCCTGATCCCATTGCTCACCTTAAAATGTAAATCTCACCATAACCCTAAATTTAACCCCTTATCATAACGTTAATGCATAACACTTACCCTGAGAACAACTCCTATCTCTGAATTCTAACCCTAACTCCAAGCCATAACCATAACACCTAATCCCTAATGCGAATTCTAAACTGCTAACCCTAACCTTAAACCTACCATCAAACCAAACATTACCCTAGCCCCTAACTTTAAAACTATGCCTAAAAATAACCCTAACACTTCACCCTTAATCCTAACCCCTAACTCTAACCCTAACCCTACCCCTAAGACCCTAACCATAACCCTAACTGTTAACCCTCACCCTAACACGTAACCCTGAACTTAACCCTAAACCTTAACACTAACCCTTAACCCTAACCCTAAGCCAAACCCTTAACCATAATCCTATCCTTTAACCCTAAACGCTAACCCTAATATTAACCCCAACCCTAAACCTAACCCTAGCACCCTAACCCAAACCCAACAACTAACCCCTATCCCTAACACTAACCCTAACTCCTAATCCCTAGGACCTAACCCTGACTCGAACCATAATCCCAAACTCCAAACCCCTAACCCAAACCCTAACCCTGATTCTCACACTACTTCCATTCTCAGAGTGAAGCAAGCCTACAATACAGCTATACTATGCGTGAGATGAGGCTCCACCTGAGTCCTGCATGTAGGTCCTTTCCCAAGGATCAGGGAACGATTTTGTGCTTTCGTGGAGACTCCGACAGCACCCTTCTCACCGTAAATAAAACAGGTCCTGTGCCCTTAAACTAAAAGCTAAATCTCAGCCCTAACACTAACACTAACCCCTAACCGTAAACATAAGCTCCGACCGTAACGCTGAACACGAACTCTAAAACCTTACCCTAAACCTAATCCCTAACCCTAACACTAACCCATAAACATAACACTAACCATGAACCCTAAACCTAACCCTAACCATAACACTTAACGCTAACCCTAAAGCCTACACGAAGACTTATTCCTAACACTAACAAAAACCCTAGCCCTTAGTCTTGATCCTTATCATTAACCCTCACACTAGCCCTTAACCCTAACCCTAATCCTAATCTTTAACCCTAAAGCTAAAACTTAAGCCTAACACTGTACCAAACGCTAAACCTTAACCTTAACCCTAACCCTAAAACATAACCATAAACCTGACTGTAACGGTTAAACCTAACACTAACCTTTAACCCTAACCACTGACCTTCAGAACGCACCCTAACACTAACCTTCATCCCTAAACATTACCATAAACCTACCCCTAAATCTAATTCTCAGACTTCTTGCTTTCTCAGAGTTTAGAAAGCCTACAATTCTCCCATGTCATGAGTAAAAGGAGGCTCTGCCACTGTGTCCTGCAAGAAACCCGGGGGCCCATAACTAGCGCATGATAGAGCGGGTTCCCAGTGGCAATCCTAGTCCCTAACCCCCCCCCCTCCTGGTGAAGACAGGGCCCGTGCGCTAAGCAAAAACACTATCCCTAACAGATAACCCTAACTCCAAACATAAAACCTAACCCTGATCCTGTTGCTCACCTTAAAACATAAACCTAACCATAACACTAATTTATCCCCTTATGTTAACGTTAATGCATAGCACCCAAAGAAGAAGCCCTATCCCATAATTCTAATCCTAACCCCTAGCCATAACCATAACACCTCATCCATATTCTAAAGTGCCAACCCTAAACTTCAACCTACCATCAACCCTAACCCTAACCCTAACCCTTAACCCTAAGCCCTCACCCTAACACTAATCTTCATCCCTAAACCGTGCCGTAATCCTAACCCGAAATCTAATTCTCAGACTTCTTGCTTTCTCAGAGTTTTGAAAGCCTACAATCCTACTAAGCCATGCATGAAAGCCCGCTCTGCGACAGTGTCCTGCAGGAAACCAGAGGCCCATACACTGCATACGATAGAGTAGGTTACCAGCGACCATCACAGACCCCTATCTTTGCCTCCTAGTGCATACAGGGCCCGTGCCCAGAGCATAAACCCTACCCCTCACCCATAAGACTAACCCAGAACATAACACCTAACCCTGATCATACTGCTCACCTTAAGAGGTAAAGCTCACCATAACCCTAACTTTAACACCTTATCTTAACGTTAATGCATGACACCCTGAGAAAAAGCACTATACTGTAATTCTAACGCTAACTCCTAGCCATAACCATAACACCTGATCCCGAATTCTGAAACGCCAACCCTAACCTTAACCCTACCAACAACACTAACACTAACCCTAACACCTTACCCTAACCCTACGCATAAAAATAACCCTAACCGTTGATCCTTAGTCATAACCCCTAACCTTAACCCTAACACTTAACCCTAATGCCAAGCCTAACCATTAAACATAACCCTAACACTTAACCTTAAACCTAACCTTTACCTTAATGCCTAGAGATCTAACCCTAACACTGACTTACAGTTAACACTAACCCTAACCCCCTAATGTTAACCTTAAACCTGAAACATAAACCTAACCCTTAACCCTAATCCTATCCCTAACCCCCTAACCCTATCCCTAACTGTTAACCCTCACCCTAACCCTTAACCGTGACCCTAACCCTAAACCTGAACCCTTACCCTAAGCCTAACCCTTAACCCTAACCCTATCCCTTAACCCTAACGCCTAACCCTAACGCTAACTCCAAACCTAAACCTTACCCTGGCCCCCTAAACCAGAGTTAACACCTAACCCGTAACACTAACTCTAACCCTAACCACTAATCCCTAGCACCTAACCCTGACTCCAAGCCTAACCCCTAACTCGAAACCCCTAACTCCAACCCTAACCCTAATTCTCACACTACTTCCATTCCCGAGTGAAGCAAGCCTACAATACAGCCATGCCATGTGTGAGATGAGGCTCCGCCTGAGTCCTGCATGTAGATCTTGTCCCAGGGCCCAGGGAATGATGTTGTGCTTTCGTGATGACTCCGACCGCACCCCTCTCACCGTAGATTAACCAGGTCCTGTGCCCTTAAACTGACCGATAAATCTAAGCCCTACCACCAACCCTAACCCCTGACCCTGAACCTAAGCCCCGAGCCTAAAGCCCAACACTAACTCTAAACCCTTACCCTAAACCTAATCCTTAACCCTAATGCTAACCCCTAAACGTAACCCTAACCGTGGACAGTAAACCTAACCCTAACCTCTAACACAAACCCTAACACATAACTCGAACCCTAAAGCTAACCCTAACCCTTAACCCTAAACCTAAACCCTAACCCTAACTCTTAACCTTAACCCTAACCGTTAACTCTCACGCTAACCTTTAATCCTAACCCTAATCCTAATCTTCAACCGGAAACCTAACACTTAACCCTAACCCTGTACCTAACCCTAACCCTATACCAAACCCTAACCCCTCATCTTAACCCTAACCGTAAACCTCAACCCTAAACCGAACTGTAACCGTTAAACCTAAGAGTAACCTTTAACCCTAACCCTAATCCCTAACCCTAAGCCCTCACCCTAACACTAAACTTCATCCTTAACCCTAACCAGAATCCTAACCCTAAATCTAATTCTCAGACTTCTTGCTTTCTTAGAGTTTAGAAAGCCTGCAATCCTCCCATGCCATGCGTGAAAGGAGGCTCTACCACTGTGTCCTGCATCAAACCCACGGGCCCATACCCAGAGTACGATACAGTGGGATCCTGGTGACAATCCCAGTCCCCTAACCTCCCCCCACTCCCGCCTAAGGCAGACAGGGCCCGTGCGCTAAGCATAAACAATACCTGTAACAGATATCCCTCACCGTGAACATAACACCTAACCCTGTTCCTATTTCTCCCCTTAACACGTAAACCTCACCGTGAGCCTAACTTTAACCTCTTATCCTAACGTTAGTGCATAACCCATTCCCTGAGATCAACCCCTATCCCATAATTCTAACCCTATCTCCTAGTCGTCACTGTAACACCTAATCCCTAACCCTAATTCTAAACCGCTAACCCTAACCGTAACCCTGCCTACAACCCTAACACTGACAGTAACCCTTACTTCTAACCCCAACGCTATGCCTAACAAAAACCCTTAACCCTTCACCCTAACCCCTAAGCCTTACCCTAACCCTTAACCCTAATCCTAATCCTATCCATTCAACCTAACCCTAGCTCTTAAAGCTAACCCTAAACCTTACCCTCACGACTAGACCTAACCCTGACACTAACCTAACACCTAACCCTAACCATAACCCCTACAGCTAACCTTAACCCTGAACCCTAAACCTAACCCTAACACTGAACCCTCACTATATCCCCAACCTCTAAGCCTAATCCTAACCGTTAACCCTCACCCTAACACTTAAACTGGACCATAACACTAAACATTAACCGTAACACTAAACTTTAACCCTAAACCTGAGCCCAACCCTTAACGCTAATCCTATCCTTTTATCCTAAACCTAACTCCTAAACCAAACCCTAACACTAACCCCAATCCTAATTCTAACCATACCCCTTCATAAAACACTAACTCCTAACCCTAACACTTACCAAAAACCCTAATCGCTAATCCCTAACACTAACGCTTAACCTTTACCGTAACCGTTAACCCTCACCCTAACCCTTAACGCTGACCCTAACCTTAAGCTTTAATCTAAGCCTGACCCTTAACCCTAACAGTAAGGAAAACCCTCACGCCAACCTTATCCCTTATCCCTAACCCTAACACTACAGCTAAAAATAACCCTAACCTTGGATCCTTAAACCTAACCCCTAACACTTACTTTAACCCCAAACCCTAACCCTAATCCTAAGCATTAAACCTAACCCTATCTCTTAACCCTTACTCTAACGCCTAGATCTAACCCTAAAATCTAACCTACCACCTAATCCTAACCTTAAGCCCTAATGCTAACTCTAACCCTGAACCCTAAACCTACCCGTAAACCCTTAACACTAACCCTATCCATAAACCTTAACCCTGACCCTAACCATTACCCGCACCCAAGCATTTAACCCTGACCCTAACCCTAATCCTTAACGATAAACTTAACACTAAACCCCAACCCTAAGCCCAACACTTAACCCTAAACCTGACCCTTGACCCCTAACCCTAAACCTAAGCCTAACCCCAACCTGAACCCTTAATCTTGACCCTTACCCTTAACCCTCACACTAACCCTACTCCTAATCTTTAACCATGAAGCTAACACTGAAGCCTACCCCTGTGCCAAACGCTAAACCCAAACCTTAACCCGAACCCTGAGACTTAACCGTAAACCTAACTGTAACTGTTAAACCTAACACTAACCTTTAACCCCAACCCCTAACCCAAGACCCCACCCTGACACTAATCTTCATCCCTAAACATTACCAGAATCCTACCCCTAAATCTAATTCTCAGAGTTCTTGCTTTCTCAGAGTTTAGAAAGCCTACAATCCTCCCATGCCATGAGTAAAAGGGGGCTCTGCCACTGTGTCCTGCATGAAACCCAGGAGCCCATACCCAGCGTACGATAGAGTGTGTTCCCGGGGACAATCCCATCCCCCTAACCCCAGCACCCCGCCCAGTGCAGACAGGGCCCGTACGCTAAGTATAAACACTACCCCTAACAGATAACCCTCACCCTGAACATAACACCTAACCCTGATCCTATTGCTCACCTTAAAACATAAACCTCCCCGTAACCCTAACTTAGCCCCTTAACTTAACGTGAATGCATAACACCTTGAGAAGAAGCCCTATCCCGTAATTCTAATCCTAAACCATAGTCATAACCGTAACACCTCATCCCTAATTCTAAAACGTCAAACCTAACCTTCACCCTACCAGCAACCCTAACCCTAAGCCCTCACCCTAACCACTAATCTTCATCCCTAAACCGTGCCGTAATCCTAACCCGAAATCTAATTCTCAGACTTCTTGCTTTCTCAGAGTTTTGAAAGCCTACAATCCTACTAAGCCATGCATGAAAGCCGGCTCTGCCACAGTGTCCTGCATGAAACCCAGAGGCCCATACACTGCGTGCGATAGAGTGGGTTCCCAGCGACCATCACAGACCCCTAACTTCGCCTCCTAGTGCATACAGGGCCCGTGCCCTAAGGATAAACCCTACCCCTCACCCATAACCCTAACCCAGAACATAACACCTAACCCTGATCCTACTGCTCACCTTAACAGGTAAAGCTCACCGTAACCCTAACTTTAACCCCTTATCTTAACGTTAATGCATGACACCCTGAGAACAAGACCTATACCGTAAATCTAACGCTAACTCCTAGCCATAACCATAACACCTAATCCCTAATTCTGAAACGCCAACCCTAACCTTAACCCTACCAACAACACTAACATTAACCCTAACCCCTTACGCTAACCCTATGCCTAAAAATAACCCTAACCTTTGATCCTGAGTCATTACCCATAATCTTAACCCTAACCCTCAACCCTAATCCCAATCCTTAACCATTAAACTTAACCCTAACTCTTAACCCTAACCCTGACCTTTACCCTAATGCCTAGAGATCTAACCGCAACACTGACCTACAGTTACACTAACCCTACCCTCTAACGCTAACCTTAAACCTGAACCATAAACCTAACCCTTAACCCTAACCCTATCCCTAACCCCCTTACCCTAACTCTAACTGTTAACCCTCACCCTAACCCTCAACCTTGACCCTAACCTTAAACCTTAATCCTAACCATGCGTTTCATGAGCCTCTGCCTTTGTCCTGCGTGACAGTTGAAGCCCAACACCAAGGGTAAGATGAAGTGGGGACGCAGCCTTGCTCCACACCCACAGTGCCCCGTACATTAGACGGGGCCCGTGCCCTAAAACACACCGTTAAACGTAAGCCCTAACCCTATCACTAAACCAAACCCTTCGTAAGCCCTGAATCTAACTCCTAACAGTAACCCTAATCCCTGACCCTTACTCTTGCCTCTCACCCTAAACCTAAACCCAACCACTAAACATAATCCTAATCTCTAACCCTAACAGTAATCCTAACCCTAATTCTAACCTAAAACCCTAACCCCTAAATCTAATCCTAGTCCCTAACACCTAACCTTACCCTAAACCGAATTCCAATTCTCAGAGTTCTTCAATTCAAAAACTTAAAAAAGCCTAGAATCCACCAATGCCGTGTCTGAGATGAGCGTCCGCCCCTATGTCCTGCATGACAGGCAGGCGCCAATGCCCAGGGTACTATGGAGTGGAGTCCTGGGGTCTGTAGGCTTGCTAAACTCCAGTTTGGAAGAATTGCTATAGTCATATATAGGGATGCTTACATTTACTTATAGAAAGCAACTATTGATGTGTGATTTGTAGGCTTGCCTTACTCTAGTTTGGATGAAGAAGCTGAATCATATATAGGAATATTAGCTTTGAGTTAGAGGAAGCATCTATGGGGGGTGCTTTTTTGGCTTGTTAAACTCTGGTTTGGAAGAAGTTCGAGAGTCTTATATAGGAACGATATCATTCATTCAGAGAAAGCAATTATAGGGAGTTGGTTTGTAGGCTTGCTAAGCTCTAGTTTGGAGGAAGGCGAGAGTCATATATAGAACGCTTACGTTCACATAAAGCATCTACGGGGGGACGGATTCTAGGCTTCCTAAACTCTAGCTTGGAAAAAGAGGACAGTTATGTATAGGAACTCTCGGCGGGGGATTTGTAGCATTGCTAAAATCTTAGATTGGAAAAGTTGCGAGAGTCATACATAGGAATGTTAACATTCACTCAATGAAAGCAACTATAAGGGGTGCTTTCCAGGCTGGCTACACTCTAATTTGGAAAAAGTGCGACAGTCATATATAGGAAGGCTTATATTCACTCAGACAAAGCAATTATGTGTAGGTGTATAGTAGGCATGCTAACTCTAGTTTGGAAAATTTCGAGAGCCATGTATAGGAAAGCATACAGTAACTTAGAGAAAGCAACGAACAGGGGTGGAGTGTAGGCTTTCTAAACTCTAGTTTGGAGGAAGTGCCATAGTCATATATAGGAACGCTTAAATTCGTTCAGAGAAAACAGCTGTTGGGGATTGGTTTGTAGACTTATTCAACTCTAGTTTGGAAGAAGTGCGAGAGACATATATAGGAATGTTTACATTGACTCAAAGAAAGCAACTATGGGGGAGTGTTATTTTGGCATGCCAGATGTTAGTTAAGAAGAGGTACAAGACTCATATATAGGAACGCTTACATTCACACAGCGAGAGCAACTACGGAGTAGTGTCAGGTAGACATGTTAAAGTCTAGCTTGGGAGAAGTTCCAGAGTCCTATATAGGAAAGGTAACAGCCACTTTGAAAAAGCAAGTCTTGGCGGGTGGTTTGTAGGCCTGCAAAACCCTGTTTTGGTTGAAGTGTGAGAGTCATATATGAGAAGGCTTACATTCACTCAGAGAAAGCAACGATGGGGTTGTTTGTAGGCTTACTAAACTGCAGTTTGGAAGAAGCACGAGAATCACATATAGGAACACATACATTTTGACGCACTGAAAGTAACTATGGGGTGGTGTTTTATAGGCATGCTAAACTCTAGTTTGGACGAAGTTTGAGAATCACATATAAGAAAGCTTAGAGTCACTTAGAGAAAGCAAATCTCTGGGTGTGGAATGTAGGCCTGCTAAACTCTATTTTGGTTTAAGAGTGAGAGTCATATATGGGAAGGCTTACATTCCCTCAGAGAAAGCAACGACGGCGTGGTGGTTTGTAGGCATACTAAACTCTAGTTTGGAAGAAGTAGGAGAATGATATATGGGAACGCTTACATTCGCGTAGAGAAAGCAATTATGGGGTGGCGTTTTTGTAGCCATGCTAATCTCTAGTTTGGAAGAAGTTAAGGAGTAATATATAGGAAAGGGTACAGTCATAGAAACCAACTCTCGGGGGATGTTTTGTACACCTGCAAAACTCCAGTTTGGAAGTGGGAGAGAGTCATATTGGGGACCGCGTGCATTCACTCAGAGAAATCAACGATGGGATTGTGATTTGTAGGCATAGTCAACTCTAGTTTGGAAGAAGTACGAGAATCGTATATAGGAAAGCTTACCTTCATGCAGAGAAAGCAACTATGGAGTGATGTTTGTATGCCTACTAAAATATAGTTTGGAGGAAGTTCGAGAGCCATATCTGGGAAGCTTACAGTCACTTAGAGAAAGCAACCCTAGGGGGTGTTTCGTAGGCCTGCTAAACTCTATTTTCAATGAAGTGTTAGAATAATATATGGGAACTCAGTGAAAGCAACGTTGTGGTTGTGGTTCCTAGAAGAAGCAAGAGAATCACATGTAGAACCGCTTACATTCCGGCACCGAATGCAACTATGGGGTGGTGTTTTGTAGGCTTGCAAAACTCTAGTTTGGACGAAGTTTGAGAGTCATATATAGGAAAGTTTACAGTCACGTAGAGAAAGCAACTCTCTGGGTGTGGAATGTAGAGTTATTTTGGTTGAAATAGAGTTATTTTGGTTGAAATGTGAGAGTCATATATGGGAACGCTTACATTCACTCAGAGAAAACAACGTTTGGGTGGTGGTTTGTAGGGCATACTAAACTGTAGTTTGGAAGAAGTACGAGAGTCCTATATAGGAACACTTACATTCACACAGAGAAAGCACTTATGGCGTCAGGTTTTGTAGGCATGCTAAACTGTAGTTTGGAAGAAGTTGGAGAACCTTATACAGGAAAGATTACCGTCACCCAGGGAAAGCAACTCTCGGGAGATTTTTTTGTACACATGCTAAACTCTAATTTGGATGAAGTGTGAGAGTCAAACATGGGACCGCTTACATTCCCTCAGAGAAACAACACTGGGGTGGTTTTTGTAGGCATACTAAATAGTTTGGAAGAAGTACGAGAATGATATTTGGGAACGCTTACATTCACACAGAGAAAGCAACTACGTGGTGGTGTTTTGTAAGCATGCTATAGTTTGGAAGAAGTTCCAAACCTGAACAGTCATTTAGAGAAAGCAACTCTTGGTGGGTGATTTTTAGGTCTGCTAAATTGTATTTTGAAAGAAGTACCAGAGTGATATATACTAATGCTTACATTCATGCAAAGAAAAAACCATGGGGTGATGTTTTGTGGGCATGTTAACCTGTAGTTTGGAAGAAGTTGGAGAGTCTTATTTAGGAAAGCTTACAGTCACCTAGAGAAAGCAACTCTCGGGAGAGCCTTTCTTGGCCTGCTAAACTCTACTTTGCATCAATTGTGAGAGTCAAACATGGGAATGCTTTCATTCATTCAGAGAACGCAACGTTTGGGTGGTGGTTTGTAGGCATTCTAAACTGTATTTTGGAGGAAGTACGAGAGTCATGTATATGAACGCTTACATTCATGCAGAGAAAGCAACTGTGGGGTGGTTTCTAGGCATGCTAAACTCTAGTTTGGACGAAGTTTGACAATCACATATAAGAAAGCTTAGAGTCGCTTAAAGCAAATCTCTGGGTGTGGAATGTAGGTGTGCCAAACTCTATTTTGGTTTCAGAGTGAGAGTCATATATGGGAAGGCTTACATTCACTCAGAGAAAGCAACGATGGTGTGGTCGTTTGTAGGCATACTGAACTCTAGTTTGGAAGAAGTAGGAGAATGATATATGGGAACGCTTACATTCATGCAGAGAAAGCAATTATGGGGTGGCTTTTTTGTAGCCATGCAAATCTCTATTTTGCAAGAAGTTAAAGAGTAATATATAGGAAAGCGTACCGTCATTTATAGAAACCAACTTTCGGGGGATGATTTGTAGGCCTGCAAAACTCTACTTTGGAAGAAGGGGGAGAGTCATATGGGGGACTGGGTATATTCACTCGGAGAAATCAACGACGGGGTTGTGGTTTGTAGGCATACTAAACTCTAGTTTGGAAGAAGGACGAGAATCATTTATAGGAACGCTTACATTCATGCAGAGAAAGCAACTATGGAGTGATGTTTGTATGCCTACTAAACGATAGATTGGAGGATGTTCGAGAGTCATATCTGGAAAGCTTACAGTCATTTAGAGAAAGCAACTCTCTGGGGGTGGTTCGTAGGCCTGCTAAACTCTATTTTCAATGAAGTGTTCGAATCATATACAGGAACGCTTACATTCACTCAGAGAAAGCAACGTTGGGGTGGCCGTTTTTGAGCATACTAAACTCTACTTTCGAAGAGGTACGAGAGACATACATAGGAACGCTTACATTAACACAGAGAAAGCAAATACGGGGTGCTGTAGTGCAGGCATGCTAAACTATAGATTGGAAGAAGTTCGAAAGCTGACAGTCACTTAGAGAAAGCAACTCTTGGCGGGTGATTTTTAGGTCTGCTAAATTGTATTTTGAAAGACGTACAAGAGTTATACACACAAATGCTTACATTTATGCAGAGAAAGAAACTATGGGGTGATGTGTTGTTGGCATGCTAAACTGCAGTTTGAAAGGACTTCCAGAGTGTTATATAGGATAGCTACAGTCACCTAGAGAAAACAACACTCGGGACAGCTTTGCAAGCCTCTAAACACTAATTAGCAGCAATTGTGAGAGTCAAATATGGGAAAGCTTACATTCACGGAGAGAACACAACGTTTGGGTGGTGGTTTGTAGGCATAATAACTGTAGGTCGGAAGAAGTAGGAGAGTCATATATATGAACAGTTACATTCACGCAGAGAAAGAAACTGTTGGGTGGTGTATGTACGCATGTTAATCTATACTTTGGAGGAAGTTTGAGAGTCATATCTGGGGAAAATTACAGTCACATAGCTAAATCAACCATCGGGGACTGGTTTGTAGGTCTGCTAAATTCTATTTTGGAAAAAGTGATTCATATAAGGGAATGCTTATGTTCACTCAGAGAAAGCAACGATGCGGTGGTGTACTGTTGGCATGCTAAACTGTAGTTTGGAAGAAGTTCGAGAGTTTTACATAGGAAAGCTTACATTCACCTAGAGAAAGCAACTCTCAGGATGTGGTTTATAGGCCTGGTGAACTCTAATTTGGATCAAGTGTGAGAGTCATACATACGAGTTCCAAAATACAGTTTAGTATGCCTACAAACCACCAGCCTAACATTGCTTTCTCTGAGTGGATATAGGCCTTCCCTTATATGAATCTCGGACTGCTTTCAAAATGCAATTTGCCGGACCTACAAAACACCGCCCGAGAGTTGCTTTCTCTCACTATAAGCTTTCCTATATATGACTTTGGGACATAGTTTAGCATGCCAACAAAAGGCCACCCCATAGTTTGCGTGAATGTAAGCGTTCCTATGCATCACGCTCGTACTTCTTCCAAAGTATAGTACACCTACCAACCACCTCCCCAACGTTGCTTTTTCTGAGTGAATGTAAGCATTCTTTTATTCTCGTACTTCCTCCAAACTCCAGTTTAGTGTGACTAAAAATCACCACCGCAACCTTGCTTTCTCTGAGTGAATGTTAGCGTTCCCATTTAAGATTCACACTTCATCCAAAATAGAATTTAGCAGAACTACAAACCGGCCCCCAAGGGTTGCTTTCTCTGTGAGACTGTAAGCTTTCCTATTACTCTTAACTTCTTCGCAACTAGAGATTTGCATGCCTACAAAACACCACCCCATAGTTGCCCTCTCTGCGTGAATGTAAGCACTCATATATATGACTCTGCTACTTCTTCCAAAATACAGTTTAGTATGCTTACAAACAACCAACCAAACGTTGCGTTCTCTCAGAGAATGTTAGCGTTCCCAAGTATGACTGTTCCAAATGATGCAAAGTAGAGTTTAGCAGGCTTACAAACTATCTCTCGAAAGTTGCTTCCTCTGGGGGACTGTAAGCTTTCCTATAAAAGACTGTCGAACGTCTTCGAAACTACATTTCAGCACGCCAACAAAACATAACCACATAGTTTCTTTCTCAGCATAAATATAAGCGATTTTATATATGACTCTTGTACTTCTATCAAAATACAATTTAGCAGACCTCAAAATCAACCGCCAAGAGTTGCTTTCTCTAAGTCACTGTCAGCTTTCGAACTTCTTCCAAATTATATTTTATCATGCCTACAAAACACCACCCCATAGTTGCTTTCTCTGCGTCCATATAATCGTTCATATATATGACTCTCGTACTTCTTCCAAACTGGAGTTAGTATACCTACAAACCGGCACCCAAATTTACCTTTCTCTGAGTGAATGAAGCGTATCCATGTATGCCTCTTTCACTTCATCCAAATTAGAGTTTAGCGGCCCACAAACCACCTCCTGTGAGTTGCTTTCTCTAGGTGACTGTAAACTTTCCTATATAAGACTCTCGAACTTCTTCCAAACTACAGTTTAGCATGCCAACAATACAGCGCCCCATCGTTGATTTCTCTGAGTGAACATAAGCGTTCCCATATATGACTCTCACTCTTCTTCCAAAATAGAATTTAGCAGACCTACACAACACCCGATGGTTCCAATTCTCTAGGTGACATTAATTTTTCCCACATATGACTCTCGAACTTTCTCCAAACTAGATTATGATGATTACATAGACCACCCCACAGTTGCTTTCTCTGCGTGAATGTAACCGTTCATATATGACTGTCCTACTTCTTTTGAACTACAGCATTTATTCCTACAAACCATCACGACAACGTTCTTTCTGTGAGTGAATGCAAGCGTTCTCACACTTCATCCAAATTACAGTTTAGCAGACCTACCAACAAACTACAGAGATTTGTTTTTCTCTGTGTCACTGTAATCTTTCCTATGTAAGGCTCTCGAACTTCTTCCAAACCACAGTTTAGCATGCCAACAAAATACGATCACAGAGTTGCTTTCTCTGCGTGAATGTAAGCATTCGTATATATGACTCTCCTACTTCCTCCAAAATACAGTTTAGAATGCTTACAAACCACCACCCAAACGTTGCGTTCTCTGAGTGAATGTAAGCGTTCCCATGTTTGACTCTCACAATTGATGCAATCTAGAATTTAGCATGCTTAGAAACAATCTCCCGAGAGTTGCTTTCTCTGGGTGACTGTAAACTTTCCTATGTAAGACTCGCGAACTTCTTCCAAACTACAGTTTAGCATGCCAACAAAACACCGCCCCATAGTTGATTTCTCTTCGTGATCATAAGCGTTCCCATATATGACTCTCATTCTTCTTTCAAAATAGAATTTAGCAGATCTACAAAATGGCCCCCGATGGTTGCTTTCTCTAAGTGACTGTAATTTTCCCCAGATATGACTCTCGAAATTCCTCCAAACTACAGATTAGCATGCATACATACGCCACCCAAGAGTTGCTTTCTCTGCGTGAATGTAACCGTTCATATATGACTCTCCTACTTCTTCCGAACTACAGTTATTATGCCTACAAACCACCACCCAAACGTTGTGTTCTCTGAGTGAATGTAAGCGTTCCCATGTTTGACTCTCACAATCGCTGCTTGTTAGAGTTTAGCAGGCTTGCAAAGCTCTCCTGAGTGTTGCTTTCTCTAGGTGACTGTAAGCTATCCTACATAACACTCTCGAACTTCTTCCAAACTGCAGTTTAGCATCCCCACAACACATCACCCCATAGTTTCTTTCTACGCATGAATGTAAGCGTTTGTATATAAGACTCTGACACGTCTTTCAAAATACAATTTAGCAGACTTAAAAAATCACCCGCCAAGAGTTGCTTTCTCTAAGTGACTGTCAGCTTTCGAACTTCTTCCATTCTATAGTTTAGCATGCCTGCACTACAGCACCCCGTATTTGCTTTCTCTGTGTTAATGTAAGCGTTCGTATTTATGTCTCTTGTACCTCTTCCAAAGTAGAGTTTAGTATGCTCACAAACGGCCACCCCAACGTTGCTTTCTCTGAGTGAATGTAAGCGTTCCTGTATATGATTTTAACACTTCATTGAAAATAGAGTTTAGCAGGCCTACGAACCACCCCCTGAGAGTTTCTTTCTCTAAATGACTGTAAGCTTTCCAGATATGACTCTCGAACATTCTCCAAACTATAGTTTAGTAGGCATACACACATCACTCCATAGCTGGTTTGTCTGCGTGAATGTAACCGTTCATATATATGACTTTCCTACTTCTTCCGAACTACAATTAAGGCCACAAACTGCAACCCAAACCTTGCGTTCTGAGTGGATGTAAACCTTCCCATACTTGACTTTAAGAGTTGGTGCAAATTATCAGGCTTAGAAATCATCTCCCAAGAGTTGCTCTCTCTAGGTGACTGTAAGCTTTGCTATATAAGATTCTAAACTTCCTCCAAACTATAGTTTAGTAGGCATACAAACCTCACTCCATAGTTGCTTTCTCTGCATGAATGTAAGCGTTCCTATATATGATTCTCCTACTTTCTCCAAACTAGAGTTTAGTATGCCTACAAAACACAACCCCATCCTCGATTTCTCTGAGTCAATGTACGTGGTCCCCAATATGACTCTCCCACTTCTTCCAAAGTAGAGTTTTGCAGGCCTACCCTTCATCCCCCGAAAGTTGGTTTCTATAAATGAGTGTACGCTTTCCCATATAACTTCTTCCAAACTAGAGATTAGCATGGGTACAAAAAAGCCACCCCATAATTGCTTTCTCTGCATGAATGTAAGCGTTCCCATATATCATTTTCCTACTTCTTCCAAACTAGTGTTTAATATGCCTACAAACCACCACACCATCGTTGCTTTCTCTGAGTGAATGTAACCCTTTCCATATATGACTCTCAATCTAAACCAAAATAGAGTTTAGCACGCCTACATTCCACACCCAGAGATTTGCTTTCTCTAAGTGACTCTAAGCTTTCTTATATGTGATTCTCAAACTTCGTCCAAACTAGAGTTTAGCACGCCTAGAAAACACCACCCCACAGATGCTTTCTCTGCATGAATGTAAGCGTTTGAATATATGACTCTGGTACTTCTTTCAAAATACAATTTAGCAGACCTAAAAATCCACCGCCAAGAGTTGCTTTCTCTAAGTGACTGTCTGCTTTCGAACTTCTTCCAAACTATATTTTAGCAGGCCTACAAAACACCACCCCATAGTTGCTTTCTCTGCGTCCATATAAGCGTTCATATATATGACTCTAGTACTTCTTCCAAACTGGAGTTAGTATACCTACAAACCGGCACCCCAATTTACCTTTCTCTGAGTGAATGAAGCGTATCCATGTATGCCTCTTTCACTTCATCCAAATTAGAGTTTAGCGGCTTACAAACCACCTCCTGTGAGTTGCTTTCTCTAGGTGACTGTAAACTTTCCTATATAAGACTTTCGAACTTCTTCCAAACTACAGTTTAGCATGCCAACAATACAGCGCCCCATCGTTGATTTCTCTGAGTCAACATAAGCGTTCCCATATATGACTCTCACTCTTTTTCCAAAATAGAATTTAGCAGACCTACACACCAGCCCCCGATTGTTCCTTTCTCTAAATGACTCTAATTTTCCCCAGATATGACTCTCGAACTTCCTCCAAACTACAGATTATGATGATTACATACGCCACTCCACAGTTGCTTTCTCTGCGTGAATGTAACCGTTCATATATGACTCTCCTACTTCTTCGAACTACAGTTGTTATTCCTACAAACCACCACGACAAAGTTCTTTCTCTGAGTGAATGCAAGCGTTCTCACACATCATCCAAATTACAGTTTAGTAGACCTACCAACAAACTACAGAGAGTTGTTTTCTCTGTGTCACTGTAATCTTTCCTATATAAGGCTCTCGAACTTCTTCCAAACCACAGTTTAGCATGCCAACAAAATACGATCACAGAGTTGCTTTCTCTGCGTGAATGTAAGCATTCGTATATATGACTCTCCTACTTCCTCCAAAATACAGTTTAGAATGCTTACAAACCACCACCCAAACGTTGCGTTCTCTGAGTGAATGTAAGCGTTCCCATGTTTGACTCTCACAATTGATGCAAATTAGAGTTTAGCACGCTTAGAAACAATCTGCCGAGAGTTACTTTCTCTAGGTGACTGTAAGCTTTCTTATATAAGACTCGCGAACTTCTTCCAAACTACACTTTAGCATCCCAACGAAACACTGCCCTATCGTTGATTTCTCTGAGTGAACATAAGCGTTCCCACATATGAATTTCACTCTTCTTCCAAAATAGAATTTAGCAGATCTACAAAACGGCCCCCGATTGTTGTTTTCTCTAAGTGACTGCAATTTTCCCCAGATATGACTCTCGAACTTCCTCCAAAGTGTAGATTAACATGCGTACATACACCACCCAACAGTTTCTTTCTCTGCGTGAATGTAACCGTTCATACATATGACTCTCCTACTTCTTAGGGTAAAGGTTAAGCGTTAGGGTTAGGGATTAGTGATTAGGGTTTTTGGTTAGTGTTAGGGTTAGCGGTTAGGAGTTAGTGTTTTATGAAGGGGTATGGTTAGAATTAGGATTGGGGTTAGAGTTAGGGTGAGGTATAGGGGTTAGGTTTAGGGTAAAAGGATAGGATTAGGGTTACGGGTTGGGCTTAGGTTTAGGGTTAAAGTTTACTGCTAGGGTAAGGGATAGGGTTCAGGGTTAGCTTTTGGGGTTCTGGATAGGGTTAGGTGTTAGGTTAGTGTCAGGGTTAGGTCTAGTCGTGAGGGTAAGGTTTAGGGTTAGCTTTAAGAGCTAGGGTTACGTTTAATGGTTAGGAATAGGATTAGGGTTAAGGGTTAGGATAAGGCTTAGGGGTTAGGGTGAAGGGTTAGGGTCAAGGGTTAGGGTTTTTGTTAGGCATAGAGTTGGGGTTAGAAGTAAGGGTTACTGTCAGTGTTAGGGTTGTAGGTAGGGTTACGGTTAGGGTTAGCGGTTTAGAATTAGGGTTAGGGATTAGGTGTCACAGTGATGACTAGGAGATAGGGTTAGAATTATGGGATAGGGGTTGTTCTCAGGAAATGGTTTATGCATTAACGTTAGGATAAGAGGTTAAAGTTAGGCGCACGGTGAGGTTTACGTGTTAAGGGGAGAAATAGGAACAGGGTTGGGTTGTTATGTTCAGGGTTAGGGTTATCTGTTAAAGGTATTGTTTATGCTTAGCGCACGGGCCCTGTCTGCATTAGGCGGGCGGGGGGAGTTTAGGGGGCTGGGATTGTACCCGGGAAGCCACTCTATCATACTCTGGGTATGGGCCCGTGGGTTTCATGCAGGACACAGTGGTAGAGCCTCCTTTCACGCATGGCATGGGAGGATTGCAGGCTTTCTAAACTCTAAGAAAGCAAGAAGTCTGAGAATTAGATTTAGGGTTAGGATTATGGTTAGGGTTAAGGATGAAGTTTAGTGTTAGGGTGAGGGCTTAGGGTTAGGGATTAGGGTTAGGGTTAAAGGTTACTCTTAGGTTTAACGGTTACACTTTGGTTTAGGGTTGAGGTTTACGGTTAGGGTTAAGATGAGGGGTTAGGGTTTGGTACAGGGTTAGGGTTAAGTGTTAGGTTTAGTGTTGAAGATTAGGATTAGGGTTAGGATTAAAGGTTAGCGTGAGAGTTAACGCTTAGGGTTAAGGTTAAGAGTTAGGGTTTAGGGTTAGGGTTAGGGTTAGTTTTAGGGTTAGAGTTATGTGCTATGGTTTGTGTTAGAGGTTAGGGTTAGGTTTACTGGTCACGGTTAGGGTTACGTTTAGGGGGTAGCATCAGGGTTAGGGTTAGGGTTAAGGGATAGGATTAGGGATAAGTGTTGGGCTTAGGGTTAGGGTTTAGTGTTAGGGTTATCATTAAGGATTAGGGGAAGGGTCAGGGTTAAATGCTTGGGTGCGGGTAATGGTTAGGGTCAGGGTTAAGGTTCACGGATAGGGTTAGTGTTAAGGGTTACGGGTAGGTTTAGGGTTCAGGGTTAGAGTTAGCATTAGGGCTTAAGGTTAGGATTAGGCGGTAGGTTAGATTTAGGGTTAGATCTAGGCGTTAGGGTAAGGGCTAGCGTTAGGGTTAAGAGATAGGGTTAGGTTTAATGCTTAGGATTAGGGTTAGGGTTTGGGGTTAAAGTAAGTGTTAGGGGTTAGGTTTAAGTATCAAAGGTTAGGGTTATATTTAGCTGTAGTGTTAGGGTTAGGGATAAGGGATCCCATTAGCATTAAGGGTCTTCCTTACTGTAGGGTTAAGGGTTAGGCTTAGAGTTAAAGGTTAAGGTTAGGGTCAGTGTTAAGATTTAGGGTGAGGGTTAACGGTTAGGGTAAAGGTTAAGCGTTAGTGTTAGGGATTAGTGATTAGGGTTTTTGGTTAGTGTTAGGGTTAGCGGTTAGGAGTTAGTGTTTTATGAAGGGGTATGGTTAGAATTAGGATTGGGGTTAGAGTTAGGGTGAGGTATAGGGGTTAGGTTTAGGGGTTAGTTTTAGGGTAAAAGGATAGGATTAGGGTTACGGGTTGGGCTTAGTTTTGGGGTTAAAGTTTACTGCTAGGGTTAGGGATAGGGTTCAGGGTTAGCTTTAGGGGTTCTGGTTAGGGTTAGGTGTTAGGTTTGTGTCAGGGTTAGGTCTAGTCGTGAGGGTAAGGTTTAGGGTTACTTCTAAGAGCTATGGTTAGGTTTAATGGTTAGGATTAGGATTAGGGTTAAGGGTTAGGGTAAGGCTTAGGGGTTAGGGTGAAGGGTTAGGGTTTTTATTAGGCATAGCGTTGGGGTTAGAAGTAAGGGTTACTGTCAGTGTTAGGGTTGTAGGTAGGGTTACGGTTAGGGTTAGCGGTTTAGAATTAGGGTTAGGGATTAGGTGTCACAGTGATCACTAGGAGATAGGGTTAGAATTATGGGATAGGGGTTGTTCTCAGGAAATGCGTTATGCATTAACGTTAGGATAAGAGGTTAAAGTTAGGCTCACGGTGAGGTTTACGTGTTAAGGGGAGAAATAGGAACAGGGTTGGGTGTTACGTTCAGGGTTCGGGTTATCTGGTAAAGGTATTGTTTATGCTTAGCGCACGGGCCCTGTGTGCATTAGGCGGGCGTGGGGAGTTTAGGGGGCTGGGATTGTACCCGGGAAGCCACTCTATCATACTCTGGGTATGGGCCCGTGGGTTTCATGCAGGACACAGTGGTAGAGCCTCCTTTCACGCATGGCATGGGAGGATTGCAGGCTTTCTAAACTCTAAGAAAGCAAGAAGTCTGAGAATTAGATTTAGGGTTAGGATTATGGTTAGGGTTAAGGATGAAGTTTAGTGTTAGGGTGAGGGCTTAGGGTTAGGGATTAGGGTTAGTGTTAAAGGTTACTCTTAGGTTTAACGGTTACACTTTGGTTTAGGGTTGAGGTTTACGGTTAGGGTTAAGATGAGGGTTTAGGGTTTGGTACAGGGTTAGGGTTAAGTGTTAGGTTTAGGGTTGAAGATTAGGATTAGGGTTAGGATTAAAGGTTAGCGTGAGAGTTAACGCTTAGGGTTAAGGTTAAGAGTTAGGGTTTAGGGTTAGGGTTAGGGTTAGTTTTAGGGTTAGAGTTATGTGCTATGGTTTGTGTTAGAGGTTAGGGTTAGGTTTACTGGTCACGGTTAGCGTTACGTTTAGGGGGTAGCATTAGGGTTAGGGTTAGGGTTAAGGGATAGGATTAGGGATAAGTGTTGGGCTTAGGGTTAGGGTTTAGTGTTAGGGTTAGCAGTAAGGATTAGGGTTAGGGTCAAGGTTAAATGCTTGGGTGCGGGTAATGGTTAGGGTCAGGTTTAAGGTTCACGGATAGGGTTAGTGTTAAGGGTTACGGGTAGGTTTAGGGTTCAGGGTTAGAGTTAGCATTAGGGCTTAAGGTTAGGATTAGGCGGTAGGTTAGACTTAGGGTTAGATCTAGGCCTTAGGGTAAGGGCTAGCATTAGGGTTAAGAGATAGGGTTAGGTTTAATGCTTAGGATTAGGGTTAGGGTTTGGGGTTAAAGTAAGTGTTAGGGGTTAGGTTTAAGGATCCAAGGTTACGGTTATTTTTAGCTGTAGTGTTAGGGTTAGGGATAAGGGATCCCATTAGCATTAAGGGTCTTCCTTACTGTAGGGTTAAGAGTAAGGCTTAGAGTTAAAGGTTAAGGTTAGGGTCAGTGTTAAGATTTAGGGTGAGGGTTAACGGTTAGGGTAAAGGTTAAGCATTAGGGTTAGGGATTAGTGATTAGGGTTTTTGGTTAGTGTTAGGGTTAGCGGTTAGGAGTTAGTGTTTTATGAAGGGGTATGGTTAGAATTAGGATTTGGGTTAGAGTTAGGGTGAGGTATAGGGGTTAGGTTTAGGGGTTAGTTTTAGGGTAAAAGGATAGGATTAGGGTTACGGGTTGGGCTTAGGTTTAGGGTTAAAGTTTACTGCTAGGGTTAGGGATAGGGTTCACGGTTAGCTTTAGGGGTTCTGGTTAGGGTTAGGTGTTAGGTTAGTGTCAGGGTTAGGTCTAGTCGTGAGGGTAAGGTTTAGGGTTAGCTTTAAGAGCTAGGGTTAGGTTTAATGGTTAGGATTAGGATTAGGGTTAAGGGTTAGGGTAAGGCTTAGGGGTTAGGGTGAAGGGTTAGGGTCAAGGGTTAGGGTTTTTGTTAGGCATAGCGTTGGGGTTAAAAGTAAGGGTTACTGTCAGTGTCAGGGTTGTAGGTAGGGTTACAGTTAGGGTTAGCGGTTTAGAATTAGGGTTAGAGATTAGGTGTCACAGTGATGACTAGGTGATAGGGTTAGAATTATGGGATAGGGGTTGTTCTCAGGAAATGGGTTATGCATTAACGTTAGGATAAGAGGTTAAAGTTAGGCGCACGGTGAGGTTTACGTGTTAAGGGGAGAAATAGGAACAGGGTTGGGTGTTATGTTCAGGGTTAGGGTTATCTGTTAAAGGTATTGTTTATGCTTAGCGCACGGGCCCTGTCTGCATGGGGCGGGCGGGGGGAGTTTAGGGGACTGGGATTGTACCCGGGAACCCACTCTATCATACTCTGGGTATGAGCACGTGGGTTTCATGCAGGACGCAGAGGTAGAGCCTCCTTTCACGCATGGCATGGGAGGATTGCAGGCTTTCTAAACTCTAAGAAAGCAAGAAGTCTGAGAATTAGATTTAGGGTTAGGATTCTGGTTAGGGTTAAGGATGAAGTTTAGTGTTAGGGTGAGGGCTTAGGGTTAGGGCTTAGGGTTAGGGTTAAAGGTTACTCTTAGGTTTAATGGTTACACTTTGGTATAGGGTTGAGGTTTACCGTTAGGGTTAAGATGAGGGGTTAGGGTTTGGTACAGGGTTAGGGTTAAGTGTTAGGTTTAGGGTTGAAGATTAGGATTAGGGTTAGGATTAAAGGTTAGCGTGAGAGTTAACGCTTAGGGTTAAGCTTAAGAGTTAGGGGTTAGGGTTAGGTTTAGGGTTCGTTTTAGGGTTAGAGTTATGTGCTATGGTTTGTGTTAGAGGTTAGGGTTAGGTTTACTGGTCACGGTGAGGGTTACGTTTAGGTGTTAGCATTAGGGTTAGGGTTAAGGGACAGGATTAGGGTTAAGTGTTGGGAGTAGGGTGAGGGTTTAGTGTTAGGGTTATCATTCAGGATTAGGGGTAGGGTCAGGGTTAAATGCTTGGGTGCGGGTAATGGTTAGGGTCAGGGTTAAGGTTCACGGATAGGGTTAGTGTTAAGGGTTACGGGTAGGTTTAGGGTTCAGGGTTAGAGTTAGCATTAGGGCTTAAGGTTAGGATTAGGCGGTAGGTTCGATTTAGGGTTAGATCTAGGCATTAGGGTAAGGGCTAGCGTTAGGGTTCAGAGATAGGGTTAGGTTTAATGCTTAGGATTAGGGTTAGGGTTTGGGGTTAAAGTAAGTGTTAGGGGTTAGGTTTCAGGATCAAAGGTTAGGGTTATTTTTAGCTGTAGTGTTAGGGTTAGGGATAAGGGATCCCATTAGCATTAAGGGTCTTCCTTACTGTAGGGTTAAGGGTTAGGCTTAGAGTTAAAGGTTAAGTTTAGGGTCAGTGTTAAGATTTAGGGTGAGGGTTAACGGTTAGGGTAAAGGTTAAGCGTTAGGGTTAGGGATTAGTGATTAGGGTTTTTGGTTAGTGTTAGGGATAGCGGTAAGGAGTTAGTGTTCTATGAAGGGGTATGGTTAGAATTAGCATTGGGGTTAGAGTTAGGGTGAGGTATAGGGGTTAGGTTTAGGGTAAAAGGACAGGATTAGGGTTACGGGTTGGGCTTAGGTTTAGGGTTAAAGTTTACTGCTAGGGTAAGGGATAGGGTTCAGGGTTAGCTTTAGGGGTTCTGGATAGGGTTAGGTGTTAGGTTAGTGTCAGGGTTAGGTCTAGTCGTGAGGGTAAGGTTTAGGGTTAGCTTTAAGAGCTAGGGTTACGTTTAATGGTTAGGATTAGGATTAGGGTTGAGGGTTAGGGTAAGGCTTAGGGGTTAGGGTGAAGGGTTAGGGTTTTTATTAGGCATAGCGTTGGGGTTAGAAGTAAGGGTTACTGTCAGTGTTAGGGTTGTAGGTAGGGTTACGGTTAGGGTTAGCGGTTTAGAATTAGGGTTAGGGATTAGGTGTCACAGTGATCACTAGGAGATAGGGTTAGAATTATGGGATAGGGGTTGTTCTCAGGAAATGCGTTATGCATTAACGTTAGGATAAGAGGTTAAAGTTAGGCGCACGGTGAGGTTTACGTGTTAAGGGGAGAAATAGGAACAGGGTTGGGTGTTACGTTCAGGGTTAGGGTTATCTGTTAAAGGTATTGTTTATGCTTAGCGCACGGGCCCTGTCTGCATTAGGCGGGCGGGGGGAGTTTAGGGGGCTGGGATTGTACCCGGGAACCCACTCTATCATACTCTAGGTATGGGCCCGTGGGTTTCATGCAGGACACAGTGGTAGAGCCTCCTTTCACGCATGGCATGGGAGGATTGCAGGCTTTCTAAACTCTAAGAAAGCAAGAAGTCTGAGAATTAGATTTAGAGTTAGGATTCTGGTTAGGGTTAAGGATGAAGTTTAGTGTTAGGGTGAGGGCTTAGGGTTACGGATTAGGGTTAGGGTTAAAGGTTACTCTTAGGTTTAACGGTTACACTTTGGTTTAGGGTTGAGGTTTACGGTTAGGGTTAAGATGAGGGGTTAGGGTTTGGTACAGGGTTAGGGTTAAGTGTTAGGTTTAGGGTTGAAGATTAGGATTAGGGTTAGGATTAAAGGTTAGCGTGAGAGTTAACGCTTAGGGTTAAGGTTAAGAGTTAGGGTTTAGGGTTAGGGTTAGGGTTAGTTTTAGAGTTAGAGTTATGTGCTATGGTTTGTGTTAGAGGTTAGGGTTAGGTTTACTGGTCACGGCTAGGGTTAGGTTTAGGGGGTAGCATTAGGGTTAGGCTTACGGTTAGGGTTAAGGGATAGGATTAGGGATAAGTGTTGGGCTTAGGGTTAGGGTTTAGTGTTAGGGTTATCATTAAGGGTTAGGGGTAGGGTCAGGGTTAAATGCTTGGTTGCGGGTAATGGTTAGGGTCAGGGTTAAGGTTCACGGATAGGGTTAGTGTTAAGGGTTACGGGTAGGTTTAGGGTTCAGGGTTAGAGTTAGCATTAGGGCTTAAGGTTAGGATTAGGCGGTAGGTTAGATTTAGGGTTAGATCTAGGCGTTAGGGTAAGGGCTAGCGTTAGGGTTAAGAGATAGGGTTAGGTTTAATGCTTAGGATTAGGGTTAGGGTTTGGGGTTAAAGTAAGTGTTAGGGGTTAGGTTTCAGGATCAAAGGTTAGGGTTATATTTAGCTGTAGTGTTAGGGTTAGGGATAAGGGATCCCATTAGCATTAAGGGTCTTCCTTACTGTAGGGTTAAGGGTTAGGCTTAGAGTTAAAGGTTAAGGTTAGGGTCAGTGTTAAGATTTAGGGTGAGGGTTAACGGTTAGGGTAAAGGTTAAGCGTTAGTGTTAGGGATTAGTGATTAGGGTTTTTGGTTAGTGTTAGGGTTAGTGGTTAGGAGTTAGTGTTTTATGAAGGGGTATGGTTAGAATTAGGATTGGGGTTAGAGTTAGGGTGAGGTATAGGGGTTAGGTTTAGGGGTTAGTTTTAGGGTAAAAGGATAGGATTAGGGTTACGGGTTGGGCTTAGTTTTGGGGTTAAAGTTTACTGCTAGGGTTAGGGATAGGGTTCAGGGTTAGCTTTAGGGGTTCTGGTTAGGGTTAGGTGTTAGGTTTGTGTCAGGGTTAGGTCTAGTCGTGAGGGTAAGGTTTAGGGTTACTTCTAAGAGCTATGGTTAGGTTTAATGGTTAGGATTAGGATTAGGGTTAAGGGTTAGGGTAAGGCTTAGGGGTTAGGGTGAAGGGTTAGGGTTTTTATTAGGCATAGCGTTGGGGTTAGAAGTAAGGGTTACTGTCAGTGTTAGGGTTGTAGGTAGGGTTACGGTTAGGGTTAGCGGTTTAGAATTAGGGTTAGGGATTAGGTGTCACAGTGATCACTAGGAGATAGGGTTAGAATTATGGGATAGGGGTTGTTCTCAGGAAATGCGTTATGCATTAACGTTAGGATAAGAGGTTAAAGTTAGGCTCACGGTGAGGTTTACGTGTTAAGGGGAGAAATAGGAACAGGGTTGGGTGTTACGTTCAGGGTTCGGGTTATCTGGTAAAGGTATTGTTTATGCTTAGCGCACGGGCCCTGTGTGCATTAGGCGGGCGTGGGGAGTTTAGGGGGCTGGGATTGTACCCGGGAACCCACTCTATCATACTCTGGGTATGGGCCCGTGGGTTTCATGCAGGACACAGTGGTAGAGCCTCCTTTCACGCATGGCATGGGAGGATTGCAGGCTTTCTAAACTCTAAGAAAGCAAGAAGTCTGAGAATTAGATTTAGGGTTAGGATTATGGTTAGGGTTAAGGATGAAGTTTAGTGTTAGGGTGAGGGCTTAGGGTTAGGGATTAGGGTTAGTGTTAAAGGTTACTCTTAGGTTTAACGGTTACACTTTGGTTTAGGGTTGAGGTTTACGGTTAGGGTTAAGATGAGGGTTTAGGGTTTGGTACAGGGTTAGGGTTAAGTGTTAGGTTTAGGGTTGAAGATTAGGATTAGGGTTAGGATTAAAGGTTAGCGTGAGAGTTAACGCTTAGGGTTAAGGTTAAGAGTTAGGGTTTAGGGTTAGGGTTAGGGTTAGTTTTAGGGTTAGAGTTATGTGCTATGGTTTGTGTTAGAGGTTAGGGTTAGGTTTACTGGTCACGGTTAGCGTTACGTTTAGGGGGTAGCATTAGGGTTAGGGTTAGGGTTAAGGGATAGGATTAGGGATAAGTGTTGGGCTTAGGGTTAGGGTTTAGTGTTAGGGTTAGCAGTAAGGATTAGGGTTAGGGTCAAGGTTAAATGCTTGGGTGCGGGTAATGGTTAGGGTCAGGTTTAAGGTTCACGGATAGGGTTAGTGTTAAGGGTTACGGGTAGGTTTAGGGTTCAGGGTTAGAGTTAGCATTAGGGCTTAAGGTTAGGATTAGGCGGTAGGTTAGACTTAGGGTTAGATCTAGGCCTTAGGGTAAGGGCTAGCATTAGGGTTAAGAGATAGGGTTAGGTTTAATGCTTAGGATTAGGGTTAGGGTTTGGGGTTAAAGTAAGTGTTAGGGGTTAGGTTTAAGGATCCAAGGTTACGGTTATTTTTAGCTGTAGTGTTAGGGTTAGGGATAAGGGATCCCATTAGCATTAAGGGTCTTCCTTACTGTAGGGTTAAGAGTAAGGCTTAGAGTTAAAGGTTAAGGTTAGGGTCAGTGTTAAGATTTAGGGTGAGGGTTAACGGTTAGGGTAAAGGTTAAGCATTAGGGTTAGGGATTAGTGATTAGGGTTTTTGGTTAGTGTTAGGGTTAGCGGTTAGGAGTTAGTGTTTTATGAAGGGGTATGGTTAGAATTAGGATTTGGGTTAGAGTTAGGGTGAGGTATAGGGGTTAGGTTTAGGGGTTAGTTTTAGGGTAAAAGGATAGGATTAGGGTTACGGGTTGGGCTTAGGTTTAGGGTTAAAGTTTACTGCTAGGGTTAGGGATAGGGTTCACGGTTAGCTTTAGGGGTTCTGGTTAGGGTTAGGTGTTAGGTTAGTGTCAGGGTTAGGTCTAGTCGTGAGGGTAAGGTTTAGGGTTAGCTTTAAGAGCTAGGGTTAGGTTTAATGGTTAGGATTAGGATTAGGGTTAAGGGTTAGGGTAAGGCTTAGGGGTTAGGGTGAAGGGTTAGGGTCAAGGGTTAGGGTTTTTGTTAGGCATAGCGTTGGGGTTAAAAGTAAGGGTTACTGTCAGTGTCAGGGTTGTAGGTAGGGTTACAGTTAGGGTTAGCGGTTTAGAATTAGGGTTAGAGATTAGGTGTCACAGTGATGACTAGGTGATAGGGTTAGAATTATGGGATAGGGGTTGTTCTCAGGAAATGGGTTATGCATTAACGTTAGGATAAGAGGTTAAAGTTAGGCGCACGGTGAGGTTTACGTGTTAAGGGGAGAAATAGGAACAGGGTTGGGTGTTATGTTCAGGGTTAGGGTTATCTGTTAAAGGTATTGTTTATGCTTAGCGCACGGGCCCTGTCTGCATGGGGCGGGCGGGGGGAGTTTAGGGGACTGGGATTGTACCCGGGAACCCACTCTATCATACTCTGGGTATGAGCACGTGGGTTTCATGCAGGACGCAGAGGTAGAGCCTCCTTTCACGCATGGCATGGGAGGATTGCAGGCTTTCTAAACTCTAAGAAAGCAAGAAGTCTGAGAATTAGATTTAGGGTTAGGATTCTGGTTAGGGTTAAGGATGAAGTTTAGTGTTAGGGTGAGGGCTTAGGGTTAGGGCTTAGGGTTAGGGTTAAAGGTTACTCTTAGGTTTAATGGTTACACTTTGGTATAGGGTTGAGGTTTACCGTTAGGGTTAAGATGAGGGGTTAGGGTTTGGTACAGGGTTAGGGTTAAGTGTTAGGTTTAGGGTTGAAGATTAGGATTAGGGTTAGGATTAAAGGTTAGCGTGAGAGTTAACGCTTAGGGTTAAGCTTAAGAGTTAGGGGTTAGGGTTAGGTTTAGGGTTCGTTTTAGGGTTAGAGTTATGTGCTATGGTTTGTGTTAGAGGTTAGGGTTAGGTTTACTGGTCACGGTGAGGGTTACGTTTAGGTGTTAGCATTAGGGTTAGGGTTAAGGGACAGGATTAGGGTTAAGTGTTGGGAGTAGGGTGAGGGTTTAGTGTTAGGGTTATCATTCAGGATTAGGGGTAGGGTCAGGGTTAAATGCTTGGGTGCGGGTAATGGTTAGGGTCAGGGTTAAGGTTCACGGATAGGGTTAGTGTTAAGGGTTACGGGTAGGTTTAGGGTTCAGGGTTAGAGTTAGCATTAGGGCTTAAGGTTAGGATTAGGCGGTAGGTTCGATTTAGGGTTAGATCTAGGCATTAGGGTAAGGGCTAGCGTTAGGGTTCAGAGATAGGGTTAGGTTTAATGCTTAGGATTAGGGTTAGGGTTTGGGGTTAAAGTAAGTGTTAGGGGTTAGGTTTCAGGATCAAAGGTTAGGGTTATTTTTAGCTGTAGTGTTAGGGTTAGGGATAAGGGATCCCATTAGCATTAAGGGTCTTCCTTACTGTAGGGTTAAGGGTTAGGCTTAGAGTTAAAGGTTAAGTTTAGGGTCAGTGTTAAGATTTAGGGTGAGGGTTAACGGTTAGGGTAAAGGTTAAGCGTTAGTGTTAGGGATTAGTGATTAGGGTTTTTGGTTAGTGTTAGGGATAGCGGTAAGGAGTTAGTGTTCTATGAAGGGGTATGGTTAGAATTAGCATTGGGGTTAGAGTTAGGGTGAGGTATAGGGGTTAGGTTTAGGGTAAAAGGACAGGATTAGGGTTACGGGTTGGGCTTAGGTTTAGGGTTAAAGTTTACTGCTAGGGTAAGGGATAGGGTTCAGGGTTAGCTTTAGGGGTTCTGGATAGGGTTAGGTGTTAGGTTAGTGTCAGGGTTAGGTCTAGTCGTGAGGGTAAGGTTTAGGGTTAGCTTTAAGAGCTAGGGTTACGTTTAATGGTTAGGATTAGGATTAGGGTTGAGGGTTAGGGTAAGGCTTAGGGGTTAGGGTGAAGGGTTAGGGTTTTTATTAGGCATAGCGTTGGGGTTAGAAGTAAGGGTTACTGTCAGTGTTAGGGTTGTAGGTAGGGTTACGGTTAGGGTTAGCGGTTTAGAATTAGGGTTAGGGATTAGGTGTCACAGTGATCACTAGGAGATAGGGTTAGAATTATGGGATAGGGGTTGTTCTCAGGAAATGCGTTATGCATTAACGTTAGGATAAGAGGTTAAAGTTAGGCGCACGGTGAGGTTTACGTGTTAAGGGGAGAAATAGGAACAGGGTTGGGTGTTACGTTCAGGGTTAGGGTTATCTGTTAAAGGTATTGTTTATGCTTAGCGCACGGGCCCTGTCTGCATTAGGCGGGCGGGGGGAGTTTAGGGGGCTGGGATTGTACCCGGGAACCCACTCTATCATACTCTAGGTATGGGCCCGTGGGTTTCATGCAGGACACAGTGGTAGAGCCTCCTTTCACGCATGGCATGGGAGGATTGCAGGCTTTCTAAACTCTAAGAAAGCAAGAAGTCTG
The DNA here is from genome assembly GCF_041146395.1 of Eulemur rufifrons. Classification (NCBI taxonomy): domain Eukaryota; kingdom Metazoa; phylum Chordata; class Mammalia; order Primates; family Lemuridae; genus Eulemur; species Eulemur rufifrons. The sequence continues at coordinate 527,151 of NC_091004.1, read as the reverse complement.
AGAATTAGATTTAGAGTTAGGATTCTGGTTAGGGTTAAGGATGAAGTTTAGTGTTAGGGTGAGGGCTTAGGGTTACGGATTAGGGTTAGGGTTAAAGGTTACTCTTAGGTTTAACGGTTACACTTTGGTTTAGGGTTGAGGTTTACGGTTAGGGTTAAGATGAGGGGTTAGGGTTTGGTACAGGGTTAGGGTTAAGTGTTAGGTTTAGGGTTGAAGATTAGGATTAGGGTTAGGATTAAAGGTTAGCGTGAGAGTTAACGCTTAGGGTTAAGGTTAAGAGTTAGGGTTTAGGGTTAGGGTTAGGGTTAGTTTTAGAGTTAGAGTTATGTGCTATGGTTTGTGTTAGAGGTTAGGGTTAGGTTTACTGGTCACGGCTAGGGTTAGGTTTAGGGGGTAGCATTAGGGTTAGGCTTACGGTTAGGGTTAAGGGATAGGATTAGGGATAAGTGTTGGGCTTAGGGTTAGGGTTTAGTGTTAGGGTTATCATTAAGGGTTAGGGGTAGGGTCAGGGTTAAATGCTTGGTTGCGGGTAATGGTTAGGGTCAGGGTTAAGGTTCACGGATAGGGTTAGTGTTAAGGGTTACGGGTAGGTTTAGGGTTCAGGGTTAGAGTTAGCATTAGGGCTTAAGGTTAGGATTAGGCGGTAGGTTAGATTTAGGGTTAGATCTAGGCGTTAGGGTAAGGGCTAGCGTTAGGGTTAAGAGATAGGGTTAGGTTTAATGCTTAGGATTAGGGTTAGGGTTTGGGGTTAAAGTAAGTGTTAGGGGTTAGGTTTCAGGATCAAAGGTTAGGGTTATTTTTAGCTGTAGTGTTAGGGTTAGGGATAAGGGATCCCATTAGCATTAAGGGTCTTCCTTACTGTAGGGTTAAGGGTTAGGCTTAGAGTTAAAGGTTAAGGTTAGGGTCAGTGTTAAGATTTAGGGTGAGGGTTAACGGTTAGGGTAAAGGTTAAGCGTTAGGGTTAGGGATTAGTGATTAGGGATTTTGGTTAGTGTTAGGGTTAGCGATTAGGAGTTAGTGTTTTATGAAGGGGTATGGTTAGAATTAGGATTGGGGTTAGAGTTAGGGTGAGGTATAGGGGTTAGGTTTAGGGGTTAGTTTTAGGGTAAAAGGATAGGATTAGGGTTACGGGTTGGGCTTAGGTTTAGGGTTAAAGTTTACTGCTAGGGTTAGGGATAGGGTTCAGGGTTAGCTTTAGGGGTTCTGGTTAGGGTTAGGTGTTAGGTTAGTGTCAGGGTTAGGTCTAGTCGTGAGGGTAAGGTTTAGGGTTAGCTTTAAGAGCTAGGGTTAGGTTTAATGGTTAGGATTAGGATTAGGGTTAAGGGTTAGGGTAAGGCTTAGGGGTTAGGGTGAAGGGTTAGGGTCAAGGGTTAGGGTTTTTGTTAGGCATAGCGTTGGGGTTAGAAGTAAGGGTTACTGTCAGTGTTAGGGTTGTAGGTAGGGTTACGGTTAGGGTTAGCGGTTTAGAATTAGGGTTAGGGATTAGGTGTCCCAGTGATGACTAGGAGATAGGGTTAGAATTATGGGATAGGGGTTGTTCTCAGGAAATGGGTTATGCATTAACTTTAGGATAAGAGGTTAAAGTTAGGCGCACTGTGAGGTTTACGTGTTAAGGGGAGAAATAGGAACAGGGTTGGGTGTTATGTTCAGGGTTAGGGTTATCTGTTAAAGGTATTGTTTATGCTTAGCACACGGGGCCTGTCTGCATTAGGCGGGCGGGGGGAGTTTAGCGGGCTGGAATTGTACCTGGGAAACCACTCTATCATACCCTGGGTATGGGCCCGTGGGTTTCATGCAGGACACAGTGGTAGAGCCTCCTTTCACGCATGGCATGGGAGGAATGCAGGCTTTCTAAACTCTAAGAAAGCAAGAAGTCTGAGAATTAGATTTAGGGTTAGGATTATGGTTAGGGTTAAGGATGAAGTTTAGTGTTAGGGTGAGGGCTTAGGGTTAGGGATTAGGGTTAGGGTTAAAGGTTAGTCTTAGGTTTAACGGTTACACTTTGGTTTAGGGTTGAGGTTTACGGTTAGGGTTTACATGAGGGGTTAGTGTTTGGTACAGGGTTAGGGTTAAGTGTTAGGTTTAGGGTTGAAGATTAGGATTAGGGTTAGGATTAAAGGGTAGCGTGAGAGTTAACGCTTAGGGTTAAGG
>NC_091004.1:500000-510000 GCF_041146395.1 Eulemur rufifrons | reverse complement strand
TAGGGGTTAGTTTTAGGGTAAAAGGATAGGATTAGGGTTACGGGTTGGGCTTAGGTTTAGGGTTAAAGTTTACTGCTAGGGTTAGGGATAGGGTTCAGGGTTAGCTTTAGGGGTTCTGGTTAGGGTTAGGTGTTAGGTTAGTGTCAGGGTTAGGTCTAGTCGTGAGGGTAAGGTTTAGGGTTAGCTTTAAGAGCTAGGGTTAGGTTTAATGGTTAGGATTAGGATTAGGGTTAAGGGTTAGGGTAAGGCTTAGGGGTTAGGGTGAAGCGTTAGGGTCAAGGGTTAGGGTTTTTGTTAGGCATAGCGTTGGGGTTAGAAGTAAGGGTTACTGTCAGTGTTAGGGTTGTAGGTAGGGTTACGGTTAGGGTTAGCGGTTTAGAATTAGGGTTAGGGATTAGGTGTCACAGTGATGACTAGGAGATACGGTTAGAATTATGGGATAACGGTTGTTCTCAGGAAATGGGTTATGCATTAACGTTAGGATAAGAGGTTAAAGTTAGGCGCACGGGGAGGTTTACGTGTTAAGGGGAGAAATAGGAACAGGGTTGGGTGTTATGTTCAGGGTTAGGGTTATCTGTTAAAGGTATTGTTTATGCTTAGCGCACGGGCCCTGTCTGCATTAGGCGGGCGGGGGGAGTTTAGGGGGCTGGGATTGTACCCGGGAACCCACTCTATCATACTCTGGGTATGGGCCCGTGGGTTTCATGCAGGACACAGTGGTAGAGCCTCCTTTCACCCATGGCATGGGAGGATTGCAGGCTTTCTAAACTCTAAGAAAGCAAGAAGTGTGAGAATGAGATTTAGGGTTAGGATTCTGGGTAGGGTTAAGGATGAAGTTTAGTGTTAGGGTGAGGGCTTAGGCTTAGGTATTAGGGTTAGGGTTAAAGGTTACTCTTAGGTTTAACGGTTACACTTTGGTTTAGGGTTGAGGTTTACGATTAGGGTTAAGATGAGGGGTTAGGTTATGGTACAGGGTTAGGGTTAAGTGTTAGGTTTAGTGTTGAAGATTAGGATTAGGGTTAGGATTAAAGGTTAGCGTGAGAGTTAACGCTTAGGGTTAAGGTTAAGAGTTTGGGTTTAGGGTTAGGGTTAGGGATAGGATTAGTTTCAGTTAGTTTAGTGCTATGGTTTGTGTTAGAGGTTAGGGTTAGGTTTACTGGTCACGGTTAGGGTTACGTTTAGGGGTTAGCATTAGGGTTAGGGTTAAGGGATAGCATTAGGGATAAGAGTTGGGCTTAGGGTTAGGGTTTACTGTTAGGGTTATCATTAAGGATTAGGGGTAGGGTCAGGGTTAAATGCTTTGGTGCGGGTAATGGTTAGGGTCAGGGTTAAGGTTGACGGATAGGGTTAGTGTTAAGGGTTACGGGTAGGTTTAGGGTTCAGGGATAGAGTTAACATTAGGGCTTAAGGTTAGGATTAGGCGGTAGGTTAGATTTAGGGTTAGATCTAGGCGTTAGGGTAAGGGCTAGCGTTAGGGTTAAGAGATAGGGTTAGGTTTAATGCTTAGGATTAGGGTTAGGGTTTGGGGTTAAAGGAAGTGTTAGGGGTTAGCTTTAAGGATCAAAGGTTAGGGTTATTTTTAGCTGTAGTGTTAGGGTTAGGGATAAGGGATCCCATTAGCATTAAGGGTCTTCCTTACTGTAGGGTTAAGGGTTAGGCTTAGAGTTAAAGGTTAAGGTTAGGGTCAGTGTTAAGATTTCGGGTAGGGTTAACGGTTAGGGTAAAGGTTAAGCGTTAGGGTTAGGGATTAGTGATTAGGGTTTTTGGTTAGTGTTATGGTTAGCGGTTAGGAGTTAGTGTTTTATGAAGGGGTATGGTTAGAATTAGGATTGGGGTTAGAGTTAGGGTGAGGTATAGGGGTTAGGTTTAGGGTAAAAGGATAGGATTAGGGTTACGGGTTGGGCTTAGGTTTAGGGTTAAAGTTTACTGCTAGGGTTAGGGATAGGGTTCAGGGTTAGCTTTAGGGGTCTGGTTAGGGTCAGGTGTTAGGTTAGTGTCAGGGTTAGGTCTAGTCGTGAGGGTAATGTTTAGGGTTAACTTTAAGAGCTAGGGTTAGGTTTAATGGTTAGGATTAGGATTAGGGTTAAGGGTTAGGGTAAGGCTTAGGGGTTAGGGTGAAGGCTTAGGGTCAAGGGTTAGGGTATTTGTTAGGCATAGCGTTGGGGTTAGAAGTAAGGGTTACTGTCAGTGTTAGGGTTGTAGGTAGGGTTACGGTTAGGGTTAGCGGTTTAGAATTAGGGTTAGGGATTAGGTGTCACAATGATGACTAGGAGATAGGGTTAGAATTATGGGATAGGGGTTGTTCTCAGGAAATGGGTTATGCATTAACGTTAGTATAAGAGGTTAAAGTTAGGCGCACGGGGAGGTTTACGTGTTAAGGGGAGAAATAGGAACAGGGTTGGGTGTTATGTTCAGGGTTAGGGTTATCTGTTAAAGGTATTGTTTATGCTTAGCGCACGGGCCCTGTCTGCATTGGGCTGGCGGGGGGAGTTTAGGGGGCTGGGATTGTACCCGGGAACCCACTCTATCATACTCTGGGTATGGGCCCGTGGGTTTCATGCAGGACGCAGTGGTAGAACCTCCTTTCACGCATGGCATGGGAGGATTGCAGGCTTTCTAAACTCTAAGAAAGCAAGAAGTCTGAGAATTAGATTTAGGGTTAGGATTCTGGTTAGGGTTAAGGATGAAGTTTAGTGTTAGGGTGAGGGCTTAGGGTTAGGGATTAGGGTTAGGGTTAAAGGCTACTCTTAGGTTTAACGGCTACACTTTGGTTTAGGGTTGAGGTTTACGGTTAGGGTTAAGATGAGGGGTTAGGGTTTGGTACAGGGTTAGGGTTAAGTGTTAGGTTTAGGGTTGAAGATTAGGATTAGGGTTAGGATTAAAGGTTAGCGTGAGAGTTAACGCTTAGGGTTAAGGTTAAGAGTTAGGGTTTAGGGTTAGGGTTGGGGTTAGGTTTAGTTTTAGGATTAGAGTTATGTGCTATGGTTTGTGTTAGAGGTTAAGTTTAGGTTTACTGGTCACGGTTAGGGTTACGTTTAGGGGTTTGCGTTAGGGTTAGGGTTAAGGGATAGGATTAGGGTTAAGTGTTGGGCTTAGGGTTAGGGTTTAGTGTTAGTGTTATCATTAAGGATTAGGGGAGGGTCAGGGTTAAATGCTTGGGTGCGGGTAATGGTTAGGGTCAGGGTTAAGGTTCACGGATAGGGTTAGTGATAAGGGTTACGGGTAGGTTTAGGGTTCAGGGTTAGAGTTAGCATTAGGGCTTAAGGTTAGGATTAGGCGGTAGATTCGATTTAGGGTTAGATCTAGGCGTTAGGGTAAGGGCTAGCGTTAGGGTTCAGAGATAGGGTTAGGTTTAATGCTTAGGATTAGGGCTAGGGTTTGGGGTTAAAGTAAGTGTTAGGGGTTAGGTTTAAGGATCAAAGGTTAGGGTTATTTTTAGCTGTAGTGTTAGGGTTAGGGATAAGGGATCCCATTAGCATTAAGGGTCTTCCTTACTGTAGGGTTAAGGGTTAGGCTTAGAGTTAAAGGTTAAGGTTAGGGTCAGTGTTAACATTTAGGGTGAGGGTTAACGGTTAGGGTAATGGTTAAGTGTTAGGGTTAGGGATTAGTGATTAGGGTTTTTGGTTAGTGTTAGGTTAGCGGTTAGTGTTTTATGAAGGGGTATGGTTAGAATTAGGATTGGGGTTAGAGTTAGGGTGAGGTATAGGGGTTAGGTTTAGGGGTTAGTTTTAGGGTAAAAGGATAGGATTAGGGTTACGGGTTGGGCTTAGGTTTAGGGTTTAAGTTTACTGCTAGGGTTAGGGATAGGGTTCAGGGTTAGCTTTAGGGGTTCTGGTGAGGGTTAAGTGTTAGGTTAGTGTCAGGGTTAGGTCTAGTCGTGAGGGTAAGGTTTAGGGTTAGCTTTAAGAGCTAGGGTTAGGTTTAATGGTTAGGATTAGGATTAGGGTTAAGGGTTAGGGTAAGGCTTAGGGGTTAGGGTGAAGGGTTAGCGTCAAGGGTTAGGGTTTTTGTTAGGCATAGCGTTGGGGTTAGAAGTAAGGGTTACTGTCAGTGTTAGGGTTGTAGTAGGGTTACGGTTAGGGTTAGCGGTTTGGAATTAGGGTTAGGGATTAGGTGTCACAGTGATGACTAGGAGATAGGGTTAGAATTATGGGATAGGGGTTGTTCTCAGGAAATGGGTTATGCATTAACGTTAGGATAAGAGGTTAAAGTTAGGCGCACGGGGAGGTTTACGTGTTAAGGGGAGAAATAGGAACAGGGTTGGGTGTTATGTTCAGGGTTAGGGTTATCTGTTAAAGGTATTGTTTATGCTTAGCGCACGGGCCCTGTCTGCATTAGGCGGGCGGGGGGGAGTTTTGGGGGCTGGGATTGTACCCGGGAACCCACTCTATCATACTCTGGGTATGGGCCCGTGGGTTTCATACAGGACACAGTGGTAGAGCCTCCTTTAACGCATGACATGGGAGGATTGCAGGCTTTCTAAACTCTAAGAAAGCAAGAAGTCTGAGAATTAGATTTAGGGTTAGGATTCTGGTTAGGGTTAAGGATGAAGTTTAGTGTTAGGGTGAGGGCTTAGGGTTAGGGATTAGGGTTAGGGTTAAAGGTTACTCTTAGGTTTAACGGTTACACTTTGGTTTAGGGTTGAGGTTTACGATTATGGTTAAGATGAGGGGTTAGGTTATGGTACAGGGTTAGGGTTAAGTGTTAGGTTTAGTGTTGAAGATTAGGATTAGGGTTAGGATTAAAGGTTAGCGTGAGAGTTAACGCTTAGGGTTAAGGTTAAGAGTTAGGGTTTAGGGTTAGGGTTAGGGATAGGGTTAGTTTTAGGGTTAGAGTTATGTGCTATGGTTTGTGTTAGAGGTTAGGGTTAGGTTTACTGGTGACGGTTAGGGTTACGTTTAGGGGTTAGTATTAGGGTTAGGGTTAGGGTTAGGGTTAAGGGATAGGATTAGGGTTAAGTGTTGGGAGTAGGGTTAGGGTTTAGTGTTAGGGTTATCATTAAGGACTAGGGGTAGGGTCAGGGTTAAATGCCTGGGTGCGGGTAATGGTTAGGGTCAGGGTTAAGGTTCACGGATAGGGTTAGTGATAAGGGTTACGGGTAGGTTTAGGGTTCAGGGTTAGAGTTAGCATTAGGGCTTAAGGTTAGGATTAGGCGGTAGGTTCGATTTAGGGTTAGATCTAGGCGTTCGGGTAAGGGCTAGCGTTAGGGTTAAGAGATAGGGTTAGGTTTAATGCTTAGGATTAGGGTTAGGGTTTGGGGTTAAAGTAAGTGTTAGGGGTTAGGTTTAAGGATGAAAGGTTACTGTTATTTTTAGCTGTAGTGTTAGGGTTACGGAAAAGGGATCCCATTAGCATTAAGGGTTTTCCTTACTGTAGGGTTAAGGGTTAGGCTTAGAGTTAAAGGTTAAGGTTAGGGTCAGTGTTAAGATTTAGGGTGAGGGTTAACGGTTAGGGTAAAGGTTAAGCGTTAGGGTTAGGGATTAGTGATTAGGGTGTTTGGTTAGTGTTAGGGTTAGCGGTTAGGAGTTAGTGTTTTATGAAGGGGTATGGTTAGATTTAGGATTGGGGTTAGAGTTAGGGTGAGGAATAGGGGTTAGGTTTAGGGGTTAGTTTTAGGGTAAAAGGATAGGATTAGGGTTACGGGTTGGGCTTAGGTTTAGGGTTAAAGTTTACTGCTAGGGTTAGGGATAGGGTCAGGGTTAGCTTTAGGGGTTCTGGTTAGGGTTAGGTGTTAGGTTAGTGTCAGGGTTAGGTCTAGTCGTGAGGGCAAGGTTCAGGGTTATCTTTAAGAGCTAGGGTTAGGTTTAATGGTTAGGATTATAATTAGGGTTAAGGGTTAGGGTAAGGCTTAGGGGTTAGGGTGCAGGGTTAGGGTTTTTGTTAGGCATAGCGTTGGGGTTAGAAGTAAGGGTTACTGTCAGTGTTAGGGTTGTAGGTAGGGTTACGGTTAGGGTTAGCGGTTTAGAATTAGGGTTAGGGATTAGGTGTCACAGTGATGATTAGGAGATAGGGTTAGAATTATGGGATAGGGGTTGTTCTCAGGAAATGGGTTATGCATTAACGTTAGGTTAAGAGGTTAAAGTTAGGCGCACGGTGAGGTTTACGTGTTAAGGGGAGAAATAGGAACAGGGTTGGGTGTTATGTTCAGGGTTAGGGTTATCTGTTAAAGGTTTTGTTTATGCTTAGCGCACGGGCCCTGTCTGCATTAGGCGGGCGGGGGGAGTTTAGGGGGCTGGGATTGTACCCGGGAACCCAATCTATCATACTCTGGGTATGGGCCCGTGGGTTTCATGCAGGACACAGTGGTAGAGCCTCCTTTCACGCATGGCATGGGAGGATTGCAGGCTTTCTAAACTCTAAGAAAGTAAGAAGTCTTAGAATTAGATTTAGGGTTAGGATTATGGTTAGGGTTAAGGATGAAGTTTAGAGTTAGGGTGAGGGCTTAGGGTTAGGGATTAGGGTTAGGGTTAAAGGTTACTCTTAGGTTTAACGGTTACACTTTGGTTTAGGGTTGAGGTTTACGGTTAGGGTTAAGATGAGGGGTTAGGGTTTGGTACAGGGTTACGGTTAAGTGTTAGGTATAGGGTTGAAGATTAGGATTAGGGTTAGGATTAAAGGTTAGCGTGAGAGTTAACGCTTAGGGTTAAGGTTAAGAGTTAGGGTTTAGGGTTAGGGTTGGGGTTAGGTTTAGTTTTAGGGTTAGAGTTATGTGCTATGGTTTGTGTTAGAGGTTAAGGTTAGGTTTACTGGTCACCTTTAGGGTTACGTTTAGGGGTTTGCGTTAGGGTTAGGGTTAAGGGATAGGATTAGGGTTAAGTGTTGGGCTTAGGGTTAGGGTTTAGTGTAAGTGTTATCATTAAGGATTAGGGGTAGGGTCAGGGTTAAATGCTTGGGTGCGGGTAATGGTTAGGGTCAGGGTTAAGGTTCACGGATAGGGTTAGTGTTAAGGGTTACGGGTAGGTTTAGGGTTCAGGGTTAGAGTTAGCATTAGGGCTTAAGGTTAGGATTAGGCGGTAGGTTAGATTTAGGGTTAGATCTAGGCGTTAGGGTAAGGGCTAGCGTTAGGGTTCAGAGATAGGGTTAGGTTTAATGCTTAGGATTAGGGTTAGGGTTTGGGGTTAAAGTAAGTGTTAGGGGTTAGGTTTAAGGATCCAAGGTTAGGGTTATTTTTATCTGTAGTGTTAGGGTTAGGGATAAGGGATCCCATTAGCATTAAGGGTCTTCCTTACTGTAGGTTTAAGGGTTAGGCTTAGAATTAAAGGTTAAGGTTAGGGTCAGTGTTAAGATTTAGGGTGAGGGTTAACTGTTAGGGTAAAGGTTAAGCGTTAGGGTTAGGGATTAGTGATTAGGGTTTTTGGTTAGTGTTAGGTTAGCGGTTAGTGTTTTATGAAGGGGTATGGTTAGAATTAGGATTGGGGTTAGAGTTAGGGTGAGGTATAGGGGTTAGGTTTAGGGGTTAGTTTTAGGGTAAAAGGATAGGATTAGGGTTACGGGTTGGGCTTAGGTTTAGGGTTAAAGTTTACTGCTAGGGTTAGGGATAGGGTTCACGGTTAGCTTTAGGGGTTCTGGTGAGGGTTATGTGTTAGGTTAATGTCAGGGTTAGGTCTAGTCGTGAGGGTAAGGTTTAGAGTTAGCATTAAGAGCTAGGGTTAGGTTTAATGGTTAGGATTAGGATTAGGGTTAAGGGTTAGGGTAAATCTTAGGGGTTAGGATGAAGGGTTAGGGTCAAGGGTTAGGGTTTTTGTTAGGCATAGCGTTGGGGTTAGAAGTAACGGTTACTGTCAGTGTTAGGGTTGTAGGTAGGGTTACGGTTAGGGTTAGCGGTTTGGAATTAGGGTTAGGGATTAGGTGTCACAGTGATAACTAGGAGATAGGGTTAGAATTATGGGATAGGGGTTTTTCTCAGGAAATGGGTTATGCATTAACGTTAGGATAAGAGGTTAAAGTTAGGCGCACGGTGAAGTTTACGTGTTAAGGGGAGAAATAGGAACAGGGTTGGGTGTTATGTTCAGGGTTAGGGTTATCTGTTAAAGGTATTGTTTATGGTTAGCGCACGGGCCCTGTCTGCATTAGGCGGGCGGGGGGGAGTTTTGGGGGCTGGGATTGTACCCGGGAACCCACTCTATCATACTCTGGGTATGGGTCCGTGGGTTTCATACAGGACACAGTGGTAGAGCCTCCTTTCACGCATGGCATGGGAGGATTGCAGGCTTTCTAAACTCTAAGAAAGCAAGAAGTCTGAGAATTAGATTTAGGGTTAGGATTATGGTTAGGGTTAAGGATGAAGTTTAGTGTTAGGGTGAGGGCTTAGGGTTAGGGATTAGGGTTAGGGTTAAAGGTTACTCTTAGGTTTAACGGTTACACTTTGGTTTAGGGTTGAGGTTTACGGTTAGGGTTAAGATGAGGGGTTAGGGTTTGGTACAGGTTTAGGTTTAAGTGTTAGGTTTAGGGTTGAAGATTAGGATTAGGGTTAGGATTATAGGTTAGCGTGAGAGTTAACGCTTAGGGTTAAGGTTAAGAGTTAGGGTTTAGGGTTAGGTTTAGGGTTAGGGTTAGTTTTAGGGTTAGAGTTATGTGCTATGGTTTGTGTTAGAGGTTAGGGTTAGGTTTACTGGTGACGGTTAGGGTTACGTTTAGGGGTTAGCATTAGGGTTAGGGTTAGGGTTAGGGTTAAGGGATAGGATTGCGGTTAAGTGTTGGCCTTAGGGTTAGGGTTTAGTGTTAGGGTTATCATTAAGGACTAGGGGTAGGGTCAGGGTTAAATGCTTGGGTGCGGGTAATGGTTAGGGTCAGGGTTAAGGTTCACGGATAGGGTTAGTGTTAAGGGTTACAGGTAGGTTTAGGGTTCAGGGTTAGAGTTAGCATTAGTGCTTAAGGTTAGGATTAGGCGGTAGGTTCGATTTAGGGTTAGATCTAGGCGTTCGGGTAAGGGCTAGCGTTAGGGTTAAGAGATAGGGTTAGGTTTAATGCTTAGGATTAGGGTTAGGGTTTGGGGTTAAAGTAAGTGTTATGGGTTAGGTTTAAGGATGAAAGGTTACTGTTATTTTTAGCTGTTGTGTTAGGGTTACGGAAAAGGGATCCCATTAGCATTAAGGGTCTTCCTTACTGTAGGGTTAAGGGTTAGACTTAGAGTTAAGGGTTAAGGTTAGGGTCAGTGTTAAGATTTAGGGTGAGGGTTAACGGTTAGGGTAAAGGTTAAGCGTTAGGGTTAGGGATTAGTGATTAGGGTTTTTGGTTAGTGTTAGGGTTAGCGGTTAGGAGTTAGTGTTTTATGAAGGGGTATGGTTAGAATTAGGATTGGGGTTAGAGTTAGGGTGAGGTATAGGAGTTAGGTTTAGGGGTTAGTTTTAGGGTAAAAGGATAGGATTAGGGTTACGGGTTGGGCTTAGGTTTAGGGTTAAAGTTTACTGCTAGGGTTAGGGATAGGGTTCAGGCTTAGCTTTAGGGGTTCTGCTTAGGGTTAGGTGTTAGGTTAGTGTCAGGGTTAGGTCTAGTCGTGAGGGCAAGGTTCAGGGTTATCTTTAAGAGCTAGGGTAAGGTTTAATGGTTAGGATTAGGATTAGGGTTAAGGGTTAGGGTAAGGCTTAGGGGTTAGGGTGCAGGGTTAGGGTTTTTGTTAGGCATAGCGTTGGGGTTAGAAGTAAGGGTTACTGTCAGTGTTTGGGTTGTAGGTAGGGTTACGGTTAGGGTTAGCGGTTTAGAATTAGGGTTAGGGATTAGGTGTCACAGTGACGACTAGGAGATAGGGTTAGAATTATGGGATAGGGGTTGTTCTCAGGAAATGAGTTATGCATTAACGTTAGGATAAGAGGTTAAAGTTAGGCGCACGGTGAGGTTTACGTGTTAAGGGGAGAAATAGGAACAGGGTTGGGTGTTATGTTCAGGGTTAGGGTTATCTGTTAAAGGTTTTGTTTATGCTTAGCGCACGGGCCCTGTCTGCATTAGGCGGGCGGGGGAAGTTTAGGGGGCTGGGTTTGTACCCGGGAACCCACTCTATCAT
>NC_091004.1:475000-490000 GCF_041146395.1 Eulemur rufifrons | reverse complement strand
GGTATAGGGGTTAGGTTTAGGGGTTAGTTTTAGGGTAAAAGGATAGGATTAGGGTTACGGGTTGGGCTTAGGTTTAGGGTTAAAGTTTACTGCTAGGGTTAGGGATAGGGTTCACGGTTAGCTTTAGGGGTTCTGGTTAGGGTTAGGTGTTAGGTTAGTGTCAGGGTTAGGTCTAGTCGTGAGGGTAAGGTTTAGGGTTAGCTTTAAGAGCTAGGGTTAGGTTTAATGGTTAGGATTAGGATTAGGGTTAAGGGTTAGGGTAAGGCTTAGGGGTTAGGGTGAAGGGTTAGGGTCAAGGGTTAGGGTTTTTGTTAGGCATAGCGTTGGGGTTAGAAGTAAGGGTTACTGTCAGTGTTAGGGTTGTAGGTAGGGTTACGGTTAGGGTTAGCGGTTTAGAATTAGGGTTAGGGATTAGGTGTCACAGTGATGACTAGGAGATAGGGTTAGAATTATGGGATGGGGTTGTTCTCAGGAAATGGGTTATGCATTAACGTTAGGATAAGAGGTTAAAGTTAGGCGCACGGTGAGGTTTACGTGTTAAGGGGAGAAATAGGACGAGGGTTGGGTGTTATGTTCAGGGTTAGGGTTATCTGTTAAAGGTATTGTTTATGGTTAGCGCACGGGCCCTGTCTGCATTAGGCGGGCGGGGGAGTTTAGGGGGCTGGGATTGTACCCGGGAACCCACTCTATCATAGTCTGGGTATGGGCCCGTGGGTTTCATGCAGGACACAGTGGTAGAGCCTCCTTTCACGCATGGCATGGGAGGATTGCAGGCTTTCTAAACTCTAAGAAATCAAGAAGTCTGAGAATTAGATTTAGGGTTAGGATTCTGGTTAGGGTTAAGGATGAAGTTTAGTGTTAGGGTGAGGGCTTAGGGTTAGGGATTAGGGTTAGGGTTAAAGGTTACTCTTAGGTTTAACGGTTACACTTTGGTTTAGGGTTGAGGTTTAAGGTTAGGGTTAAGATGAGGGGTTAGGTTTTGGTACAGGGTTAGGGTTAAGTGTTAGGTTTAGGGTTGAAAATTAGGATTAGGGTTAGGATTAAAGGTTAGCGTGAGAGTTAACGCTTAGGGTTAAGGTTAAGAGTTAGGGTTTAGGGTTAGGGTTAGGGTTAGGGTTAGTTTTAGGGTTAGAGTTATGTGCTATGGTTTGTGTTAGAGGTTAGGGTTAGGTTTACTGGTCACGGTTAGGGTTACGATTAGGGGTTAGCATTAGGGTTAGGGTTAGGGTTAAGGGATAGGATTAGGGATAAGTGTTGGGCTTAGGGTTAGGGTTTAGTGTTAGGGTTAGCATTAAGGATTAGGGTTAGGGTCAGGGTTAAATGTTTGGGTGCGGGTAATGGTTAGGGTCAGGGTGAAGGTTCACGGATAGGGTTAGTGTTAAGGGTTACGGGTAGGTTTAGGGTTCAGGGTTAGAGTTAGCATTAGGGCTTAAGGTTAAGATTAGGCGGTTGGTTAGATTTAGGGTTAGATCTAGGCGTTAGGGTAAGGGCTAGCGTTAGGGTTAAGAGATAGGGTTAGGTTTAATGCTTAGGATTAGGGTTAGGGTTTAGGGTTAAAGTAAGTATTAGGGGTTAGGTTTAAGGATCCAAGGTTAGGGTTATTTTTAGCTGTAGTGTTAGGGTTAGGGATAAGGGATCCCATTAGCATTAAGGGTCTTCCTTACTGTAGGGTTAAGGGTTAGGCTTAGAGTTAAAGGTTAAGGTTAGGGTCAGTGTTAAGATTTAGGGTGAAGGTTAAGGGTTAGGGTAAAGGTTAAGCGTTAGGGTTAGGGATTAGTGATTAGGGTTTTTGGTTAGTGTTAGGGTTAGCGGTTAGGACTTAGTGTTTTATGAAGGGGTATGGTTAGAATTAGGATTGGGGTTAGAGTTAGGGTGAGGTATAGGGGTTAGGTTTAGGGGTTAGTTTTAGGGTAAAAGGATAGGATTAGGGTTATGGGTTGGGCTTAGGTTTAGGGTTAAAGTTTACTGCTAGGGTTAGGGATAGGGTTCAGGGTTAGCTTTAGGGGTTCTGGTTAGGGTTAGGTGTTAGGTTAGTGTCAGGGTTAGGTCTAGTCGTGAGGGTAAGGTTTAGGGTTAGCTTTAAGAGCTAGGGTTAGGTTTAATGGTTAGGATTAGGATTAGGGTTAAGGGTTAGGGTAAGGCTTAGGGGTTAGGGTTAAGGGTTAGGGTCAAGGGTTAGGGTTTTTTTTAGGCATAGCGTGGGGGTTAGAAGTAAGGGTTACTGTCAGTGTCAGGGATGTAGGTAGGGTTACGGTTAGGGTTAGCGGTTTAGAATTAGGGTTAGGGATTAGGTGTCACAGTGATGACTAGGAGATAGGGTTAGAATTATGGGATAGGGGTTGTTCTCAGGAAATGGGTTATGCATTAGCGTTAGGATAAGAGGTTAAAGTTAGGCGCACGGTGAGGTTTACGTGTTAAGGGGAGAAATAGGAACAGGGTTGGGTGTTATGTTCAGGGTTAGGGTTATCTGTTAAAGGTATTGTTTATGCTTAGTGCATGGGCCCTGTCTGCATTGGGCGGGCGGGGGGGAGTTTAGGGGGCTGGGATTGTACCCGGGAACCCACTCTATCATACTCTGGGTATGGGCCCGTGGGTTTCATGCAGGACACAGTGGTAGAGCCTCCTTTCACGCATGGCATGGGAGGATTGCAGGCTTTCTAAACTCTAAGAAATCAAGAAGTCTCAGAATTAGATTTAGGGTTAGGATTCTGGTTAGGGTTAAGGATGAAGTTTAGTGTTAGGGTGAGGGCTTAGGGTTAGGGATTAGGGTTAGGGTTAAAGGTTTCTCTTGGGTTTAACGGTTACACTTTGGTTTCGGGTTGAGGTTTACTGTTAGGGTTAAGATGAGGGGTTAGTGTTTGGTACAGGGTTAGGGTTAAGTGTTAGGTTTAGGGTTGAAGATTAGGATTAGGGTTAGGATTAAAGGTTAGCGTGAGAGTTAATGCTTAGCGTTAAGTTTAAGAGTTAGGGTTTAGAGTTAGAGTTACGGTTAGTTTTAGGGTTAGAGTTATGTGCTATGGTTTGTGTTAGAGGTTAGGGTTAGGTTTACTGGTCACGGTTAGGGTTACGTTTAGGGGGTAGCATTAGGGTTATGGTTAGGGTTAGGGTTAGGGGATAGGATTAGGGATAAGTGTTGGGCTTAGGGTTAGGCATTAGTGCTGGGTTAGCATTAAGGATTAGGGGTAGGGTCAGGGTTAAATGCTTGGGTGCGGGTAATGTTTAGGGTCAGGGTTAAGGTTCACGGATAGGGTTAGTGTTAAGGGTTACGGGTAGGTTTAGGGTTCAGGGTTAGAGTTAGCATTAGGGCTTAGGTTAGGATTAGGCGGTAGGTTAGACTTAGGGTTAGATCTAGGCCTTAGGGTAAGGGCTAGCGTTAGGGTTAAGAGATAGGGTTAGGTTTAATGCTTAGGATTAGGGTTAGGGTTTGGGGTTAAAGTAAGTGTTAGGGGTTAGGTTTAAGGATCAAAGGTTAGGGTTATTTTTAGCTGTAGTGTTAGGGTTAGGGATAAGGGATCCCATTAGCATTAAGGGTCTTCCTTACTGTAGGGTTAAGGGTTAGGCTTACAGTTAAAGGTTAAGGTTAGGGTCAGTATTAAGATTTAGGGTGAG
This sequence comes from Eulemur rufifrons, assembly GCF_041146395.1. Lineage (NCBI taxonomy): Eukaryota > Metazoa > Chordata > Mammalia > Primates > Lemuridae > Eulemur > Eulemur rufifrons. The sequence continues at coordinate 486,391 of NC_091004.1, read as the reverse complement.
GTTTAACGGTTAGGGTAAAGGTTAAGCGTAAGGGTTAGGGAATAGTGATTAGGGTTTTTGGTTAGTGTTAGGGTTAGCGGTTAGGAGTTAGTGTTTTATGAAGGGGTATGGTTAGAATTAGGATTGGGGTTAGAGTTAGGGTGAGGTATAGGGGTGAGGTTTAGGGGTTAGTTTTAGGGTAAAAGGATAGGATTAGGTTTTTGGGTTGGGCTTAGGTTTAGGGTTAAAATTACTGCTAGGGTTAGCGATACGGTTCAGGGTTAGCTTTAGAGGTTCTGGTTAGGGTTAGGTGTTAGGTTAGTGTCAGGGTTAGGTCTAGTCGTGAGGGTAAGGTTTAGGGTTAGCTTTAAGAGCTAGGGTTAGGTTTAATGGTTAGGATTAGGATTAGGGTTAAGGGTTAGGGTAAGGCTTAGGGGTTAGGGTGAAGGTTTAGGGTTTTTGTTAGGCATAGCGTTGGGGTTAGAAGTAAGGGTTACTGTCAGTGTTAGGGTTGTAGGTAGGGTTACGATTAGGGTTAGCGGTTTAGAATTAGGGTTAGGGATTAGGTGTCACAGTGGTGACTAGGAGATAGGGTTAGAATTATGGGATAGGGGTTGTTCTCAGGAAATGGGTTATGCATTAGCGTTAGGATAAGAGGTTAAAGTTAGGCGCACGTTGAGGTTTACGTGTTAAGGGGAGAAATAGGAACAGGGTTGGGTGTTATGTTCAGGGTTAGGGTTATCTGGTAAAGGTATTGTTTATGCTTAGCGCACGGGCCCTGTGTGCATTAGGCGGGCGGGGGGAGTTTAGGGGGCTGGGATTGTACCCGGGAACGCACTCTATCATACTCTGGGTATGGGCCCGTTGGTTTCATGCATGACACAGTGGTAGAGCCTCCTTTCACGCATGGCATGGGATGATTGCAGGTTTTCTAAACTCTAAGGAAGCAAGAAAGTCTCAGAATTAGATTTAGGGTTAGGATTCTGGTTAGGGTTAAGGATGAAGTTTAGTGTTAGGGTGAGGGCTTAGGGTTAGGGATTAGGGTTAGGGTTAAAGGTTACTCTTGGGTTTAACGGTTACACTTTGGTTTCGGGTTGAGGTTTACTGTTAGGGTTAAGATGAGGGGTTAGTGTTTGGTACAGGGTTAGGGTTAAGTGTTAGGTTTAGGGTTGAAGATTAGGATTAGGGTTAGGATTAAAGGTTAGCGTGAGAGTTAATGCTTAGCGTTAAGTTTAAGAGTTAGGGTTTAGAGTTAGAGTTACGGTTAGTTTTAGGGTTAGAGTTATGTGCTATGGTTTGTGTTAGAGTTTACGGTTAGGTTTACTGGTCACGGTTAGGGTTACGTTTAGGGGGTAGCATTAGGGTTAGTGTTAGGGGTAAGGGATAGGATTAGGGATAAGTGTTGGGCTTAGGGTTAGGGTTTAGTGTTAATGTTAGCATTAAGGATTAGGGTTACGCTCAGAGTTAAATGCTTTGGTGCGGGTAATGGTTAGGGTCAGGGTTAAGGTTCACGGATAGGGTTAGTGTTAAGGGTTACGGGTAGGTTTAGGGTTCAGGGTTAGAGTTAGCATTAGGGCTTAGGTTAGGATTAGGCGGTAGGTTAGACTTAGGGTTAGATCTAGGCCTTAGGGTAAGGGCTAGCGTTAGGGTTAAGAGATAGGGTTAGGTTTAATGCTTAGGATTAGGGTTAGGGTTTGGGGTTAAAGTAAGTGTTAGGGGTTAGGTTTAAGGATCAAAGGTTAGGGTTATTTTTAGCTGTAGTGTTAGGGTTAGGGATAAGGGATCCCATTAGCATTAAGGGTCTTCCTTACTGTAGGGTTAAGGGTTAGGCTTACAGTTAAAGGTTAAGGTTAGGGTCAGTATTAAGATTTAGGGTGAGGTTTAACGGTTAGGGTAAAGGTTAAGCGTAAGGGTTAGGGAATAGTGATTAGGGTTTTTGGTTAGTGTTAGGGTTAGCGGTTAGGAGTTAGTGTTTTATGAAGGGGTATGGTTAGAATTAGGATTGGGGTTAGAGTTAGGGTGAGGTATAGGGGTGAGGTTTAGGGGTTAGTTTTAGGGTAAAAGGATAGGATTAGGTTTTCGGGTTGGGCTTAGGTTTAGGGTTAAAATTACTGCTAGGGTTAGCGATACGGTTCAGGGTTAGCTTTAGAGGTTCTGGTTAGGGTTAGGTGTTAGGTTAGTGTCAGGGTTAGGTCTAGTCGTGAGGGTAAGGTTTAGGGTTAGCTTTAAGAGCTAGGGTTAGGTTTAATGGTTAGGATTAGGATTAGGGTTAAGGGTTAGGGTAAGGCTTAGGGGTTAGGGTGAAGGTTTAGGGTTTTTGTTAGGCATAGCGTTGGGGTTAGAAGTAAGGGTTACTGTCAGTGTTAGGGTTGTAGGTAGGGTTACGATTAGGGTTAGCGGTTTAGAATTAGGGTTAGGGATTAGGTGTCACAGTGGTGACTAGGAGATAGGGTTAGAATTATGGGATAGGGGTTGTTCTCAGGAAATGGGTTATGCATTAGCGTTAGGATAAGAGGTTAAAGTTAGGCGCACGTTGAGGTTTACGTGTTAAGGGGAGAAATAGGAACAGGGTTGGGTGTTATGTTCAGGGTTAGGGTTATCTGGTAAAGGTATTGTTTATGCTTAGCGCACGGGCCCTGTGTGCATTAGGCGGGCGGGGGGAGTTTAGGGGGCTGGGATTGTACCCGGGAACGCACTCTATCATACTCTGGGTATGGGCCCGTTGGTTTCATGCAGGACACAGTGGTAGAGCCTCCTTTCACGCATGGCATGGGAGGATTGCAGGTTTTCTAAACTCTAAGGAAGCAAGAAAGTCTGAGAATTAGATTTAGGGTTAGGATTCTGGTTAGGGTTAAGGATGAAGTTTAGTGTTAGGGTGAGGGCTTAGGGTTAGGTATTAGGGTTAGGGTTAAAGGTTACTCTTAGTTTTAACGGTTACACTTTGGTTTAGGGTTGAGGTTTACGGTTAGGGTTAAGATGAGGGGTTAGGGTTTGGTACAGGGTTAGGGTTAAGTGTTAGGTTTAGGGTTGAAGATTAGGATTAGGGTTAGGATTAAAGGTTAGCGTGAGAGTTAACGCTTAGGGTTAAGGTTAAGAGTTAGGGTTTAGGGTTAGGGTTAGGGTTACTGTTAGTATTAGGGTTAGAGTTATGTGCTATGGTTTGTGTTAGAGGTTACGGTTAGGTTTACTGGTCACGGTTAGGGTTACGTTTAGGGGGTAGCATTAGGGTTAGTGTTAGGGGTAAGGGATAGGATTAGGGATAAGTGTTGGGCTTAGGGTTAGGGTTTAGTGTTAATGTTAGCATTAAGGATTAGGGTTACGCTCAGAGTTAAATGCTTTGGTGCGGGTAATGGTTAGGGTCAGGGTTAAGGTTCACGGATAGGGTTAGTGTTAAGGGTTACGGGTAGGTTTAGGGTTCAGGGTTAGTGTTAGTATTAGGGCTTAAGGTTAGGATTCGGCGGTAGGTTAGATTTAAGGTTAGATCTAGGCGTTAGGGTAAGGGCTAGCGTTAGGGTTAAGAGATAGGGTTAGGTTTAATGCTTAGGATTAGGGTTAGGGTTTGGGGTTAAAGTAAGTGTTAGGGGTCAGGTTTAAGGATCCAAGGTTAGGGTTATTTTTAGCTGTAGTGTTAGGGTTAGGGATAAGGGATCCCATTAGCATTAAGGGTCTTCCTTACTGTAGGGTTAAGGGTTAGGCTTAGAGTTAAAGGTTAAGGTTAGGGTCAGGGTTAAGATTTAGGGTGAGGGTTAACGGTTAGGGTAAAGGTTAAGCGTTAGGGTTAGGGATTAGTGATTAGGGTTTTTGGTTAGTGTTATGGTTAGCGGTTAGGAGTTAGTGTTTTATGAAGGGGTATGGTTAGAATTAGGATTGGGGTTAGAGTTAGGGTGAGGTATAGGGGTTAGGTTTAGGGGTTAGTTTTAGGGTAAAAGGATAGGATTAGGGTTACGGGTTGGGCTTAGGTTTAGGGTTAAAGTTTACTGCTAGGGTTAGGGATAGGGTTCAGGGTTAGCTTTATGGGTTCTGGTTAGGGTTAGGTGTTAGGTTAGTGTCAGGGTTAGGTCTAGTCGTGAGGGTAAGGTTTAGGGTTAGCTTTAAGAGCTAGGGTTAGGTTTAATGGTTAGGATTAGGATTAGGGTTAAGGGTTAGGGTAAGGCTTAGGGGTTAGGGTGAAGGTTTAGGGTTTTTGTTAGGCATAGCGTTGGGGTTAGAAGTAAGGGTTACTGTCAGTGTTAGGGTTGTAGGTAGGGTTACGGTTAGGGTTAGCGGTTTAGAATTAGGGTTAGGGATTAGGTGTCACAGTGATGACTAGGAGATAGGGTTAGAATTATGGGATAGGGGTTGTTCTCAGGAAATGGGTTATGCATTAGCGTTAGGATAAGAGGTTAAAGTTAGGCGCACGGTGAGGTTTACGTGTTAAGGGGAGAAATAGGAACAGGGTTGGGTGTTATGTTCAGGGTTAGGGTTATCTGGTAAAGGTATTGTTTATGCTTAGCGCACGGGCCCTGTCTGCATTAGGCGGGCGGGGGGAGTTTAGGGTGCTGGGATTGGACCAGGGAACCCACTCTATCATACTCTGGGTATGGGCCCGTGGGTTTCATGCAGGACACAGTGGTAGAGCCTCCTTTCACGCATGGCATGGGAGGATTGCAGGCTTTCTAAACTCTAAGGAAGCAAGAAAGTCTGAGAATTAGATTTAGTGTTAGGATTCTGGTTAGGGTTAAGGATGAAGTTTAGTGTTTGGGTGAGGGTTTAGGGTTAGGTAATAGGGTTAGGGTTAAAGGTTACTCTTAGGTTTAACGGTTACACTTTGGTTTAGGGTTGAGGTTTACGGTTAGGGTTAAGATGAGGGGTTAGGGTTTGGTACAGGGTTAGGGTTAAGTGTTAGGTTTAGGGTTGAAGATTAGGATTAGGGTTAGGATTAAAGGTTAGCGTGAGAGTTAACGCTTAGGGTTAAGGTTAAGAGTTAGGGTTTAGGGTTAGGGTTAGGGTTACTGTTAGTATTAGGGTTAGAGTTATGTGCTATGGTTTGTGTTAGAGGTTACGGTTAGGTTTACTGGTCACGGTTAGGGTTACGTTTAGGGGGTAGCATTAGGGTTAGGGTTAGGGTTAAGGGATAGGATTAGGGATAAGTGTTGGGCTTAGGGTTAGGGTTTAGTGTTAGGGTTATCATTAAGGATTAGGGGTAGGGTCAGGGTTAAATGCTTTGGTGCGGGTAATGGTTAGGGTCAGGGTGAAGGTTCACGGATAGGGTTAGTGTTAAGGGTTACGGGTAGGTTTAGGGTTCAGGGTTAGAGTTAGCATTAGGGCTTAAGGTTAGGATTAGGCGGTAGGTTAGATTTAGGGTTACATCTAGGCGTTAGGGTAAGGGCTAGCGTTAGGGTTAAGAGATAGGTTTAGGTTTAATGCTTAGCATTAGGGTTAGGGTTTGGGGTTAAAGTAAGTGTTAGGGGTTAGGTTTAAGGATCCAGGGTTAGGGTTATTTTTAGCTGTAGTGTTAGGGTTAGGGATAAGGGATCCCATTAGCATTAAGGGTCTTCCTTACTGTAGGGTCAAGGGTTAGGCTTAGAGTTAAAGGTTAAGGTTAGGGTCAGTGTTAAGATTTAGGGTGAGGGTTAACGGTTAGGGTAAAGGTTAAGCGTTAGGGTTAGGGATTAGTGATTAGGGTTTTTGGTAAGTGTTAGGGTTAGCGGTTAGGAGTTAGTGTTTTATGAAGGGGTATGGTTAGAATTAGGATTGGGGTTAGAGTTAGGGTGAGTTATAGGGGTTAGGTTTAGGGGTTAGTTTTAGGGTAAAAGGATAGGATTAGGGTTACGGGTTGGGCTTAGGTTTAGGGTTAAAGTTTACTGCTAGGGTTAGGGATAGGGTTCAGGGTTAGCTTTATGGGTTCTGGTTAGGGTTAGGTGTTAGGTTAGTGTCAGGGTTAGGTCTAGTCGTGAGGGTAAGGTTTAGGGTTAGCTTTAAGAGCTAGGGTTAGGTTTAATGGTTAGGATTAGGATTAGGGTTAAGGGTTAGGGTAAGGCTTAGGGGTTAGGGTGAAGGTTTAGGGTTTTTGTTAGGCATAGCGTTGGGGTTAGAAGTAAGGGTTACTGTCAGTGTTAGGGTTGTAGGTAGGGTTACGGTTAGGGTTAGCGGTTTAGAATTAGGGTTAGGGATTAGGTGTCACAGTGATGACTAGGAGATAGGGTTAGAATTATGGGATAGGGGTTGTTCTCAGGAAATGGGTTATGCATTAACGTTAGGATAAGAGGATAAAGTTAGGCGCACGGTGAGGTTTACGTGTTAAGGGGAGAAATAGGAACAGGGTTGGGTGTTATGTTCAGGGTTAGGGTTATCTGTTAAAGGTATTGTTTATGCTTAGCGCACGGGCCCTGTCTGCATTAGGCGGGTGGGGGGAGTTTAGGGGGCTGGGATTGTACCCGGGAACCCACTCTATCATACTCTGGGTATGGGCCCGTGGGTTTCATGCAGGACACAGTGGTAGAGCCTCCTTTCACGCATGGCATGGGAGGATTGCAGGCTTTCTAAACTCTAAGGAAGCAAGAAAGTCTGAAAATTAGGTTTAGGGTTAGGATTCTGGTTAGGGTTAAGGATGAAGTTTAGTGTTAGTGTGAGGGCTTAGGGTTAGGGATTAGGGTTAGGGTTAAAGGTTACTCTTAGGTTTAATGGTCACACTTTGGTTTAGGGTTGAGGTTTACGGGTAGGGTTAAGATGAGTGGTTAGGGTTTGGTACAGGGTTAGGGTTAAGTGTTAGGTTTAGGGTTGAAGATTAGGATTAGGGTTAGGATTAAAGGTTAGCGTGAGAGTTAACGCTTAGTGTTAAGGTTAAGAGTTAGTGTTTAGGGTTAGGGTTAGGGTTAGTTTTAGGGTTAGAGTTATGTGCTATGGTTTGTGTTAGAGGTTAGGGTTAGGTTTACTGGTCACGGTGAGGGTTACGTTTAGGGGGTAGCATTAGGGTTAGGGTTAGGGTTAAGGGATAGGATTAGGGTTAAGTGTTGGGCTTAGGGTTAGGGTTTAGTGTTAGGGTTAGCTTTAAGGATTAGGGTTAGGATCAGGGTTAAATTCTTGAGTGCGCGTAATGGTTAGGGTCAGGGTTAAGGTTCACGGATAGGGTTAGTGTTAAGGGTTACGGGTAGGTTTAGGGTTCAGGGTTAGTGTTAGCATTAGGGCTTAAGGTTAGGATTAGGCGGTAGGTTAGATTTAGGGTTAGATCTAGGCGTTAGGGTAAGGGCTAGCGTTAGGGTTAAGAGATAGGGTTAGGTTTAATGCTTAGGAATAGGGTTAGGGTTTGGGGTTAAAGTAAGTGTTAGGGGTTAGGTTTAAGGATCCAAGGTTAGGGTTATTTTTAGCTGTAGTGTTAGGGTTAGGGATAAGGGATCCCATTAGCATTAAGTGTCCTTCTTCCTGTAGGGTTAAGGGTAAGGCTTAGAGTTAAAGGTTAAGGTTAGGGTCAGGGTTAAGAATTAGGGTGAGGGTTAATGGTTAGGGTAAAGGTTAAGCGTTAGGGTTAGGGATTATTGATTAGGGTTTTTGGTTAGTGTTAGGGTTAGCGGTTAGGAATTAGTGTTTTATGAAGGTGTATGGTTAGAATTAGGATTGGGGTTAGAGTTAGGGTGAGGTATAGGGGTTAGGTTTAGGGGTTAGTTTTAGGGTAAAAGTATCGGATTAGGGTTTCGGGTTGGGCTTAGGTTTAGGGTTAAAGTTACTGCTAGGGTTAGCGATAGGGTTCAGGGTTAGGTTTAGGGGTTCTGGTTAGGGTTAGGTGTTAGGTTAGTGTCAGGGTTAGGTCTAGTCGTGAGGGTAAGGTTTAGGGTTAGCTTTAAGAGCTAGGGTTAGGTTTAATGGTTAGGATTAGGATTAGGGTTAAGGGTTAGGGTAAGGCTTAGGGGTTAGGGTGAAGGTTTAGGGTTTTTGTTAGGCATAGCGTTGGGGTTAGAAGTAAGGGTTACTGTCAGTGTTAGGGTTGTAGGTAGGGTTACGGTTAGGGTTAGCGGTTTAGAATTAGGGTTAGGGATTAGGTGTCACAGTGATGACTAGGAGATAGGGTTAGAATTATGGGATAGGGGTTGTTCTCAGGAAATGGGTTATGCATTAGCGTTAGGATAAGAGGTTAAAGTTAGGCGCACGGTGAGGTTTACGTGTTAAGGGGAGAAATAGGAACAGGGTTGGGTGTTATGTTCAGGGTTAGGGTTATCTGGTAAAGGTATTGTTTATGCTTAGCGCACGGGCCCTGTCTGCATTAGGCGGACGGGGGGAGTTTAGGGTGCTGGGATTGGACCAGGGAACCCACTCTATCATACTCTGGGTATGGGCCCGTGGGTTTCATGCAGGACACAGTGGTAGAGCCTCCTTTCACGCATGGCATGGGAGGATTGCAGGCTTTCTAAACTCTAAGGAAGCAAGAAAGTCTGAGAATTAGATTTAGTGTTAGGATTCTGGTTAGGGTTAAGGATGAAGTTTAGTGTTTGGGTGAGGGTTTAGGGTTAGGTAATAGGGTTAGGGTTAAAGGTTACTCTTAGGTTTAACGGTTACACTTTGGTTTAGGGTTGAGGTTTACGGTTAGGGTTAAGATGAGGGGTTAGGGTTTGGTACAGGGTTAGGGTTAAGTGTTAGGTTTAGGGTTGAAGATTAGGATTAGGGTTAGGATTAAAGGTTAGCGTGAGAGTTAACGCTTAGGGTTAAGGTTAAGAGTTAGGGTTTAGGGTTAGGGTTAGGGTTACTGTTAGTATTAGGGTTAGAGTTATGTGCTATGGTTTGTGTTAGAGGTTACGGTTAGGTTTACTGGTCACGGTTAGGGTTACGTTTAGGGGGTAGCATTAGGGTTAGGGTTAGGGTTAAGGGATAGGATTAGGGATAAGTGTTGGGCTTAGGGTTAGGGTTTAGTGTTAGGGTTATCATTAAGGATTAGGGGTAGGGTCAGGGTTAAATGCTTTGGTGCGGGTAATGGTTAGGGTCAGGGTGAAGGTTCACGGATAGGGTTAGTGTTAAGGGTTACGGGTAGGTTTAGGGTTCAGGGTTAGAGTTAGCATTAGGGCTTAAGGTTAGGATTAGGCGGTAGGTTAGATTTAGGGTTACATCTAGGCGTTAGGGTAAGGGCTAGCGTTAGGGTTAAGAGATAGGTTTAGGTTTAATGCTTAGCATTAGGGTTAGGGTTTGGGGTTAAAGTAAGTGTTAGGGGTTAGGTTTAAGGATCCAGGGTTAGGGTTATTTTTAGCTGTAGTGTTAGGGTTAGGGATAAGGGATCCCATTAGCATTAAGGGTCTTCCTTACTGTAGGGTCAAGGGTTAGGCTTAGAGTTAAAGGTTAAGGTTAGGGTCAGTGTTAAGATTTAGGGTGAGGGTTAACGGTTAGGGTAAAGGTTAAGCGTTAGGGTTAGGGATTAGTGATTAGGGTTTTTGGTAAGTGTTAGGGTTAGCGGTTAGGAGTTAGTGTTTTATGAAGGGGTATGGTTAGAATTAGGATTGGGGTTAGAGTTAGGGTGAGTTATAGGGGTTAGGTTTAGGGGTTAGTTTTAGGGTAAAAGGATAGGATTAGGGTTACGGGTTGGGCTTAGGTTTAGGGTTAAAGTTTACTGCTAGGGTTAGGGATAGGGTTCAGGGTTAGCTTTATGGGTTCTGGTTAGGGTTAGGTGTTAGGTTAGTGTCAGGGTTAGGTCTAGTCGTGAGGGTAAGGTTTAGGGTTAGCTTTAAGAGCTAGGGTTAGGTTTAATGGTTAGGATTAGGATTAGGGTTAAGGGTTAGGGTAAGGCTTAGGGGTTAGGGTGAAGGTTTAGGGTTTTTGTTAGGCATAGCGTTGGGGTTAGAAGTAAGGGTTACTGTCAGTGTTAGGGTTGTAGGTAGGGTTACGGTTAGGGTTAGCGGTTTAGAATTAGGGTTAGGGATTAGGTGTCACAGTGATGACTAGGAGATAGGGTTAGAATTATGGGATAGGGGTTGTTCTCAGGAAATGGGTTATGCATTAACGTTAGGATAAGAGGATAAAGTTAGGCGCACGGTGAGGTTTACGTGTTAAGGGGAGAAATAGGAACAGGGTTGGGTGTTATGTTCAGGGTTAGGGTTATCTGTTAAAGGTATTGTTTATGCTTAGCGCACGGGCCCTGTCTGCATTAGGCGGGTGGGGGGAGTTTAGGGGGCTGGGATTGTACCCGGGAACCCACTCTATCATACTCTGGGTATGGGCCCGTGGGTTTCATGCAGGACACAGTGGTAGAGCCTCCTTTCACGCATGGCATGGGAGGATTGCAGGCTTTCTAAACTCTAAGGAAGCAAGAAAGTCTGAAAATTAGGTTTAGGGTTAGGATTCTGGTTAGGGTTAAGGATGAAGTTTAGTGTTAGTGTGAGGGCTTAGGGTTAGGGATTAGGGTTAGGGTTAAAGGTTACTCTTAGGTTTAATGGTCACACTTTGGTTTAGGGTTGAGGTTTACGGGTAGGGTTAAGATGAGTGGTTAGGGTTTGGTACAGGGTTAGGGTTAAGTGTTAGGTTTAGGGTTGAAGATTAGGATTAGGGTTAGGATTAAAGGTTAGCGTGAGAGTTAACGCTTAGTGTTAAGGTTAAGAGTTAGTGTTTAGGGTTAGGGTTAGGGTTAGTTTTAGGGTTAGAGTTATGTGCTATGGTTTGTGTTAGAGGTTAGGGTTAGGTTTACTGGTCACGGTGAGGGTTACGTTTAGGGGGTAGCATTAGGGTTAGGGTTAGGGTTAAGGGATAGGATTAGGGTTAAGTGTTGGGCTTAGGGTTAGGGTTTAGTGTTAGGGTTAGCTTTAAGGATTAGGGTTAGGATCAGGGTTAAATTCTTGAGTGCGCGTAATGGTTAGGGTCAGGGTTAAGGTTCACGGATAGGGTTAGTGTTAAGGGTTACGGGTAGGTTTAGGGTTCAGGGTTAGTGTTAGCATTAGGGCTTAAGGTTAGGATTAGGCGGTAGGTTAGATTTAGGGTTAGATCTAGGCGTTAGGGTAAGGGCTAGCGTTAGGGTTAAGAGATAGGGTTAGGTTTAATGCTTAGGAATAGGGTTAGGGTTTGGGGTTAAAGTAAGTGTTAGGGGTTAGGTTTAAGGATCCAAGGTTAGGGTTATTTTTAGCTGTAGTGTTAGGGTTAGGGATAAGGGATCCCATTAGCATTAAGTGTCCTTCTTCCTGTAGGGTTAAGGGTAAGGCTTAGAGTTAAAGGTTAAGGTTAGGGTCAGGGTTAAGAATTAGGGTGAGGGTTAATGGTTAGGGTAAAGGTTAAGCGTTAGGGTTAGGGATTATTGATTAGGGTTTTTGGTTAGTGTTAGGGTTAGCGGTTAGGAATTAGTGTTTTATGAAGGTGTATGGTTAGAATTAGGATTGGGGTTAGAGTTAGGGTGAGGTATAGGGGTTAGGTTTAGGGGTTAGTTTTAGGGTAAAAGTATCGGATTAGGGTTTCGGGTTGGGCTTAGGT
>NC_091004.1:390000-447500 GCF_041146395.1 Eulemur rufifrons | reverse complement strand
GTTAAGTTTTGGGCTTAGGGTTAGGGTTTAGTCTTAGGGTTAGCATTAAGGATTAGGGTTAGGGTCAGGGTTAAATGCTTGGGTGCGGGTAATGGTTAGGGTCAGGGTTAAGGTTCACGGATAGGGTTAGTTTTAAGGGTTATGGGTAGGTTTAGGGTTCAGGATTAGAGTTAGCATTCGGGCTTAAGGTTAGGATTAGGCGGTAGGTTAGATTTAGGGTTAGATCTAGGCGTTAGGGTAAGGGCTAGCGTTAGGGTTAAGAGATAGGGTTAGGTTTAATGCTTAGGATTAGGGTTAGGGTTTGGGGTTAAAGTAAGTGTTAGGGGTTAGGTTTCAGGATCAAAGGTTAGGGTTATTTTTAGCTGTAGTGTTAGGGTTAGGGATAAGGGATCCCATTAGCATTAAGGGTCTTCCTTACTGTAGGATTAAGGGATAGGCTTAGAGTTAAAGGTTAAGGTTAGGGTCAGTGTTAAGATTTAAGGTGAGGGTTAACAGTTAGGGTAAAGGTTAAGCGTTAGGGTTAGGGATTAGTGATTAGGGTTTTTGGTTAGTGTTAGGGTTAGCGGTTAGGAGTTAGTGTTTTATGAAGGGGTATGGTTAGAATTAGGATTGGGGTTAGAGTTAGCGTGAGGTGTAGGGGTTAGGTTTAGGGGTTAGTTTTAGGGTAAAAGGATAGGATTAGGGTTACGGGTTGGGCTTAGGTTTAGGGTTAAAGTTTACTGCTAGGGTTAGGGATGGGTTCAGGGTTAGCTTTAGGGGTTCTGGTTTGGGTTAGTTGTTAGGTTAGTGTCAAGGTTAGGTCTAGTCGTGAGGGTAAGGTTTAGGGTTAGCTTTAAGAGCTAGGGTTAGGTTTAATGGTTAGGATTAGGATTAGTGTTAAGGGTTAGGGTAAGGCTTAGGGGTTAGGGTGAAGGGTTAGGGTCAAGGGTTAGGGTTTTTGTTAGGCATAGCGTTGGGGTTAGAAGTAAGGGTTACTGTCAGTGTTAGGGTTGTAGGTAGGGTAACGGTTAGGGTTACCGGTTTGGAATTAGGGTTAGGGATTAGGTGTCACAGTGATGACTAGGAGATAGGGTTAGAATTATGGGATAGGGGTTGTTCTCAAGAAATGGGTTATGCATTAACGTTAGGATAAGAGGTTAAAGTTAGGCGCATGGTGAGGTTTACGTGTTAAGGGGAGAAATAGGAACAGGGTTGGGTGTTATGTTCAGGGTTAGGGTTATCTGTTAAAGGTATTGTTTATGCTTAGCGCACGGGCCCTGTCTGCATTAGGCGAGCGGGGGTATTTTAGGGGGCTGGGATTGTACCCGGGAACCCACTCTATCATACTCTGGGTATGGGCCCGTGGGTTTCATGCAGGACACAGTGGTAGAGCCTCCTTTCACACATGGCATGGGAGGATTGCAGGCTTTCTAAACTCTAAGAAAGCAAGAAGTCTGAGAATTAGATTAAGGGTTAGGATTATGGTTAGGATTAAGGATGAAGTTTAGTGTTAGGGTGAGGGCTTAGGGTTAGGGATTAGGGTTAGGGTTAAAGGTTACTCTTAGGTTTAACGGTTCCACTGTGGTTTAGGGTTGAGGTTTACGGTTAGGGTTAAGATGAGGGGTTAGGGTTTGGTACAGGGTTAGAGTTAAGTATTAGGTTTAGTGTTGAAGATTAGGATTAGGGTTAGGATTAAAGGTTAGCGTGAGAGTTAACGCTTAGGGTTAAGGTTAAGGGTTAGGGTTTAGGGTTAGGTTTAGGGTTAGTGTTAGTTTTAGGGTTAGAGTTATGTGCTATGGTTTGTGTTAGCGGTTAGGGTTAGGTTTACTGGTGACGGTTAGGGTTACGTTTAGGGGTTAGCATTAGGGTTAGAGTTAGGGTTAAGGGATAGGATTAGGGTTAAGTGTTGGGCTTAGGGTTAGGGTTTAGTGTTAGGGTTAGCATTAAGAATTAGGGTTAGGGTCAGGGTTAAATGCTTGGGTGCGGGTAATGGTTAGGGTCAGGGTGAAGGTTCACGGATAGGGTTAGTGTTAAGGGTTACGGGTAGGTTTAGGGTTCAGGGTTAGAGTTAGCATTAGGGCTTAAGGTTAGGATTAGCTGGTAGGTTAGATTTAGGGTTAGATCTAGGCGTTAGGGTAAGGGCTAGCGTTAGGGTTAAGAGATAGGGTTAGGTTTAATGCTTAGGATTAGGGTTAGGGTTTGGGGTTAAAGTAAGTGTTAGGGGTTAGGTTTAAGGATCAAAGGTTAGGGTTATTTTTAGCTGTAGTGTTAGGGTTAGGGATAAGGGATCCCATTAGCATTAAGGGTCTTCCTTACTGTAGGATTAAGGGTTAGGCTTAGAGTTAAAGGTTAAGGTTAGGGTCAGTGTTAAGATTTAGAGTGAGGGTTAACAGTTAGGGTAAAGTTTAAGCGTTAGGGTTAGGGATTAGTGATTAGGGTTTTTGGTTAATGTTAGGGTTAGCGTTTAGGAGTTAGTGTTTTATGAAGGGGTATGGTTAGAATTAGGATTGGGGTTAGAGTTAGGGTGTGGTTTAGGTTTTAGGTTTAGGGGTTAGTTTTAGGGTAAAAGGATAAGATTAGGGTAACGGGTTGGGCTTAGGTTTAGGGTTAAAGCTTACTGCTAGGGTTAGGGATAGGGTTCAGGGTTAGCTTTAGGGGTTCTGGTTAGGGTTAGTTGTTAGGTTAGTGTCAGGGTTAGGTCTAGTCGTGAGGGTAAGGTTTAGGGTTAGCTTTAAGAGCTAGGGTTAGGTTTAATGGTTAGGATTAGGATTAGGGTTAAGGGTTAGGGTAAGGCTTAGGGGTTAGGGTGAAGGGTTAGGGTCAAGGGTTAGGGTTTTTGTTAGGCATAGCGTTGGGGTTAGAAGTAAGGGTTACTGTCAGTGTCAGGGTTGTAGGTAGGGTTACGGTTAGGGTTAGCGGTTTAGAATTAGGGATAGGGATTAGGTGTCACAGTCATGACTAGGAGATAGGGTTAGAATCATGGGATCGGGTTGTTCTCAGGAAATGGGTTATGCATTAACGTTAGGATAAGAGGTTAAAGTTAGGCGCACGGTGAGGTTTACATGTTAAGGGGAGAAAGAGGAACAGGGTTGGGTGTTATGTTCAGGGTTAGGGTTATCTGTTAAAGGTATTGTTTATGCTTAGCGCACGGTCCCTGTCTGCATTAGGCGGGCGGGGGGAGATTAGGGGGCTGGGATTGTACCCGGGAACCCACTCTATCATACTCTGGGTATGGGCCCGTGGGTTTCATGCAGGACACAGTGGTAGAGCCTCCTTTCACGCATGGCATGGGAGGATTGCAGGTTTTCTAAACTCTAAGAAAGCAAGAAGTGTGAGAATGAGATTTAGGGTTGGATTATGGTTAGGGTTAAGGATGAAGTTTAGGGTTAGGGTGAGGGCTTAGGGTTAGGGATTAGGGTTAGGGTTAAAGGTTACTCTTAGGTTTAACGGTTACACTTTGGGTTAGGGTTGAGGTTTACGGTTAGGGTTAAGATGAGGGGTTAGGGTTTGGTACAGGGTTAGGGTTAAGTGTTAGGTTTAGGGTTGAAGATTAGGATTACGGTTAGGATTAAAGGTTAGCGTGAGAGTTAACGCTTAGGGTTAAGGTTAAGAGTTAGGGTTTAGGGTTAGGGTTAGGGTTATGGTTAGTTTTAGGGTTAGAGTTATGTGCTATGGTTTGTGTTAGCGGTTAGGGTTAGGTTTACTGGTGACGGTTAGGGTTACGTTTAGGGGTTAGCATTAGGGTTAGGGTTAGGGTTAAGGGATAGGATTAGGTTTAAGTGTTGGCCTTAGGGTTAGGGTTTAGTGTTAGGGTTATCATTAAGGATTAGGGTTAGGGTCAGGGTTAAATGCTTGGGTGCGGGTAATGGTTAGGGTCAGGGTTAAGGTTCACGGATAGGGTTAGTGTTAAGGGTTACGAGTAGGTTTAGGGTTCAGGGTTAGAGTTAGCATTAGGACTTAAGTTTAGGATTAGGCGGTAGGTTAGATTTAGGGTTAGATCTAGGCGTTAGGGTAAGGGCTAGGGTTAGGGTTAAGAGATAGGGTTAGGTTTAATGCTTAGGATTAGGAATAGGGTTTGGGGTTAAAGTAAGTGTTAGGGGTTAGGTTTCAGGATCCAAGATTAGGGTTATTTTTAGCTGTAGTGTTAGGGTTAGGGATAAGGGATCCCATTAGCATTAAGGGTCTTCCTTACTGTAGGGTTAAGGGTTAGGCTTAGAGTTAAAGGTTCAGGTTAGGGTCAGTGTTAAGATTTAGGGTGAGGGTTAACGGTTAGGGTAAAGGTTAAGCGTTAGGGTTAGGGATTAGTGATTAGGGTTTCTGGTTAGTGTTAGGGTTACCGGTTAGGAGTTAGTGTTTTATGAAGGGGTATGGTTAGAATTAGGATTGGGGTTAGAGTTAGGGTGAGGTATAGGGGTTAGGTTTAGGGGTTAGTTTTAGGGTAAAAGGATAGGATTAGGGTTACGGGTTGGGCTTAGGTTTAGGGTTAAAGTTTACTGCTAGGGTTAGGGATAGGGTTCAGGCTTAGCTTTAGGGGTTCTGGTTAGGGTTAGGTGTTAGGTTAGTGTCAGGGTTAGGTCTAGTCGTGAGGGTAAGGTTTAGGGTTAGCTTTAAGAGCTAGGGTTAGGTTTAATGGTTAGGATTAGGATTAGGGTTAAGGGTTAGGGTAAGTCTTAGGGGTTAGGGTGAAGGGTTAGGGTCAAGGGTTAGGGTTTTTGTTAGGCATAGCGTTGGGGTTAGAAGTAAGGGTTACTGTCAGTGTTAGGGTTGTAGGTAGGGTTACGGTTAGAGTTAGCGGTTTGGAATTAGGGTTAGGGATTAGGTGTCACAGTGATGACTAGGAGATAGGGTTAGAATTATGGGATAGGGGTTCTTCTCAGGAAATGGGTTATGCATTAACGTTAGGATAAGAGGTTAAAGTTAGGCGCACGGTGAGGTTTACGTGTTAAGGGGAGAAATAGGAACAGGGTTGGGTGTTATGTTCAGGGTTAGGGTTATCTGTTAAAGGTATTGTTTATGCTTAGCGCACGGGCCCTGTCGGCATTAGGCGGGCGGGGGGAGTTTAGGGGGCTGGGATTGTACCCGGGAACCCACTCTATCATACTCTGGGTATGGGCCCGTGGATTTCATGCAGGACACAGTGGTAGAGCCTCCTTTCACGCATGGCATGGGAGGATTGCAGGCTTTCTAAACTCTAAGAAAGCAAGAAGTCTGAGAATTAGATTTAGGGTTAGGATTATGGTTAGGGTTAAGGATCAAGTTTAGTGTTAGGGTGAGGGATTAGGGTTAGAGATTAGGGTTAGGGTTAAAGGTTACTCTTAGGTTTAACGGTTACACTTTGGTTTAGGGTTGAGGTTTACGGTTAGGGTTATGATGAGGGGTTAGGGTTTGGTACAGGGTTAGGGTTAAGTGTGAGGTTTAGGGTTGAAGATTAGGATTAGGGTTAGGATTAAAGGTTAGCGTGAGAGTTAACGCTTAGGGTTAAGGTTAAGAGTTAGGGTTTAGGGTTAGGGTTAGAGTTAGGGTTAGTTTTAGGGTTAGAGTTATGTGCTATGGTTTGTGTTAGAGGTTAGGGTTAGGTTTACTGGTCACGGTTAGGGTTACGTTTAGGGGGTAGCATTAAGGTTAGGGTTAGGGTTAAGGGATAGGATTAGGGTTAAGTGTTGTGCTTAGGGTTAGGTTTTAGTGTTAGGTTTATCATTAAGGATTAGGGTTAGAATCAGGGTTAAATGCTTGGGTGCGGGTAATGGTTAGGGTCAGGGTTAAGGTTCACGGATAGGGTTAGTGTTAAGGGTTACGGGTAGGTTTAGGGTTCAGGGTTAGTGTTAGCATTAGGGCTTAAGGTTAGGATTAGGCGGTAGGTTAGATTTAGGGTTAGATCTAGGCGTTAGGGTAAGGGGTAGCGTTAGGGTTAACAGATAGGGTTAGGTTTAATGCTTAGGATTAGGGTTAGGGTTTGGGGTTAAAGTAAGTGTTAGGGGTTAGGTTTAAGGATCCAAGGTTAGGGTTACTTTTAGCTGTAGTGTTAGGGTTAGGGATAAGGGATCCCATTAGCATTAAGGGTCTTCCTTACTGTAGGGTTAAGGGTTAGGCTTAGAGTTAAAGGTTAAGGTTAGGGTCAGTGTTAAGATTTAGGGTGAGGGTTAACGGTTAGGGTAAAGGTTAAGCGTTAGGGTTAGGGATTAGTGATTAGTGTTTTTGGTTAGTGTTAGGGTTAGCGGTTAGGAGTTAGTGTTTTATGAAGGGGTATGGTTAGAATTAGGATTGGGGTTAGAGTTAGGGTGAGGTATAGGGGTTAGGTTTAGGGTAAAAGGATAGGATTAGGGTTACGGGTTGGGCTTAGGTTTAGGGTTAAAGTTTACTGCTAGGGTTAGGGATAGGGTTCAGGGTTAGCTTTAGGGGTCTGGTTAGGGTCAGGTGTTAGGTTAGTGTCAGGGTTAGGTCTAGTCGTGAGGGTAAGGTTTAGGGTTAGCTTTAAGAGCTAGGGTTAGGTTTAATGGTTAGGATTAGGATTAGGTTTAAGGGTTAGGGTAAGGCTTAGGGGTTAGGGTGAAGGGTTAGGGTCAAGGGTTAGGGTTTTTGTTAGGCATAGCGTTGGGGTTAGAAGTAAGGGTGACTGTCAGTGTTAGGGTTGTAGGTAGGGTTACGATTAGGGTTAGCGGTTTAGAATTAGGGTTAGGGATTAGGTGTCACAGTGATGACTAGGAGATAGGGTTAGAATTATGGGATAGGGGTTGTTCTCAGCAAATGGGTTATGCATTAACGTTAGGATAAGAGGTTAAAGTTAGGCGCACGGTGAGGTTTACGTGTTAAGGGGAGAAATAGGAACAGGGTTGGGTGTTATGTTCAGGGTTAGGGTTATCTGTTAAAGGTATTGTTTATGCTTAGCGCACGGGCCCTGTCTGCATTATGCGGGTGGGGGGAGTTTAGGGGGCTGGGATTGTACCCGGGAACCCACTCTATCATACTCTGGGTATGGGCCCGTGGGTTTCATGCCGGACACAGTGGTAGAGCCTCCTTTCACGCATGGCATGGGAGGATTGCAGGCTTTCTAAACTCTAAGAAAGCAAGAAGTCTGAGAATTAGATTTAGGGTTAGGATTATGGTTAGGGTTAAGGATGAAGTTTAGTGTTAGGGTGAGGGCTTAGGGTTAGGGATTAGGGTTAAGGTTAAAGGTTACTCTTAGGTTTAATGGTTACACTTTGGTTTAGGGTTGAGGTTTACGGTTAGGGTTAAGATGAGGGGTTAGGGTTTGGTACAGGGTTAGGGTTAAGTGTTAGGTTTAGGGCTGAAGATTAGGATTAGGGTTAGGATTAAAGGTTAGCGTGAGAGTTAACGCTTAGGGTTAAGGTTAAGAGTTAGGGTTTAGGGTTAGGGTTAGGGTTAGGGTTCGTTTTAGGGTTAGAGTTATGTGCTATGGTTTGTGTTAGAGGTTAGGGTTAGGTTTACTGGTCAGGGTGAGGGTTACGTTTAGGGGTTAGCATTAGGGTTAGGGTTATGGGATAGGATTAGGGTTAAGTGTTGGGCTTAGGGTTAGGGTTTAGTGTTAGGGTTATCATTAAGGATTAGGGGTAGGGTCAGGGTTAAATGCTTGGGTGCGGGTAATGGTTAGGGTCAGGGTTAAGGTTCACGGATAGGGTTAGTGTTAAGGGTTACGGGTAGGTTTAGGGTTCTGGGTTAGAGTTAGCATTAGGGCTGAAGGTTAGGATTAGGCGGTAGATTAGATTTAGGGTTACATCTAGGCGTTAGGGTAAGGGCTAGCGTTAGGGTTAAGAGATAGGGTTAGGTTTAATGCTTAGGATTAGGGTTAGGGTTTGGGATTAAAGTAAGTGTTAGGGGTTAGGTTTAAGGATCAAAGGTTAGGGTTATTTTTAGCTGTAGTGTTAGGGTTAGGGATAAGGGATCCCATTAGCATTAAGGGTCTTCCTTACTGTAGGGTTAAGGGTTAGGCTTAGAGTTAAAGGTGAAGGTTAGGGTCAGTGTTAAGATTTAGGGTGAGGGTTAACGGTTAGGGTAAAGGTTAAGCGTTAGGGTTAGGGATTAGTGATTAGGGTTTTTGGTTAGTGTTAGGGTTAGCGGTTAGGAGTTAGTGTTTTATGAAGGGGTATGGTTAGAATTAGGATTGGGGTTAGAGTTAGGGTGAGGTATAGGGGTTAGGTTTAGGGGTTAGTTTTAGGGTAAAAGGATAGGATTAGGGTTACGGGTTGGCCTTAGGTTTAGGGTTAGAGTTTACTGCTAGGGTTAGGGATAGGAATCAGGGTTAGCTTTAGGAGTTCTGGTTAGGGTTATGGTTAGGGTTAGGGTTAGGGTTGTTGGTAGGGTGAATGTTAGGGTTGGCATTTTAGAATTAGGGATGAGGTGTTACGGTTATGGCTAGGGGTTAGGATTAGAATTATGGGATAGGGCTTCTTCTCAGGGTGTTATGCATTAAGGTTAAGATAAGGGAATAAGTTAGGGTTACGGGGAGGTTTATGTTTTAAGGTGAGCAATAGGATCAGGGTCAGGTTCTATGTTAAGGGTGAGGGTTATCTGTTAGGGGTAGTGTTTATACTTAGCGTACAGGCCCTGTCTGCACTGGGCGGGGCCTGGGGTTAGGGGGATGGGATTGTCCCCGGGAACCCACTCTATCATACGCTAGGTATGGGCTCCTGGTTTCATGCAAGAGAGAGCTGCAGAGCCCCCTTTTACTCATGGCATGGGAGGATTTAAGGCTTTCTAAACTCTAAGAAAGCAAGAAGTCCGAGAATTAGATTTAGGGGTAGGATTATGATAATGTTTAGGGTTAGGGTTAGTGTTAAGGTGGGGTCTTAGGGTTAGGGGTTAGGGTTAGAGGTTAGTGTTAGGTGTAACAGTTACAGTTAGGTTTATGGTTAAGTTTCAGGGTTAGGGTTAAGGTTTGGGTTTAGCGTTTGGCACAGGGTTAGGCTTCAGTGTTAGCTTTATGGTTAAAGATTAGGATTAGGGTTAGTGTGAGGGTTAATGGTAAGGGTCAAGATTAAGGGTTAGGGTTGGGGTTAGGGTTAGGTTTAGGGTTAGGGCTTAGGGTTAGGGGATAGGATTAGGGTTAAGTGTTGGGCTTATGGTTAGGGTTAAAGTTTAGTGTTAGGGTTAATGTTTAGTGTTATGGTCCAGTTTAAGTGTTAGGGTGAGGGTTAACAGTTAGGATTAGGCTTAGGGGTTAGGGATATAGTGAAGGTTCAGTGTTAGGGTTAGGTTTAGGGTTCAGGGTTAGGGTTAGCTTTAGGGGTTATGGTTAGGGTTAGGTGTTAGGTTAGTGTCAGGGTTAGGTCTAGTCGTGAGGGTAAGGTTTAGGGTTAGCTTTAAGAGCTAGGGTTAGGTTTAATGGTTAGGATTAGGATTACGGTTAAAGGTTAGGGTAATGCTCAGGGGTTAGGGTGAAGGGTGAAGGGTTAGGGCTTTTGTTAGGCATAGCGTTGGGGTTAGAACTAAGGGTTCCTGTCAGTGTTAGGGTTGTAGGCAGCGTTACGGTTAGGCTTAGCGGTGGAGAATTAGGGTTAGGGATTAGGTGTTACAGTTATGACTAGGACATAGGGTTAGAATTATGGGATAGGGGATGTTCTCAGGGAATGGGTTATGCATTAACGTTACGTTAAGAGGTTAAAGTTAGGCTCACGGTGAGGTTTACGTGTTAAGGGGAGAAATAGGAACAGGGTTAGGTGCCATGTTCAGGGTTAGGGTTATCTGTTAAAGGTATCATTTATGCTTAGCGCACGGGCCCTGTTGGCATTAGGCTGGGGGGAGGTTAGGGGGCTGGGATTGTCACCGGGAACCCACTGTATCGGACTCTGGGTATGGGCCCGTGGATTTCATGCAGGACACAGTGGTAGAGCCTCCTTTCACACATGGCACGGGAGGATTGCAGGCTTTCTAAACTCTAAGAAAGCAAGAAGTCTGAGAATTAGATTTAGGGTTAGGATTATGGTTAGGGTTCAGGATGAAGTGTAGTGTTATGGTGAGGGGATAGGGTTACAGATTAGGGTTACGGTTTAAGGTTACAGTTAGGTTTAACGGTTACAGTTCATTTTGGGGTTGAGGTTTGCGGATAGGGTTAAGATGAGGGGTCAGGGTTTGGTACAGGGTTAGGGTTGTGTTCGGTTTAGGGTTGAAGATTAGGATTAGGGTTAGGATTAAAGGTTAGCATGAGAGTTAACGGTTAAGATTAAGGTTAAGGGTTAGGGTTAGGTTTTAGGTTTAGGGTTAAGGGTTAGGGTTAGTTTTAGGGTTAGAGTTATGTGTTAGTGTTTGTGTTAGAGGTTAGGGTTAGGTTTACTGTTCGTGGTTAGAGTTACGTTTAGGGGTTAGCATTAGGGTTAGGGATTAGGTTTAGGGTAAGTGTTTAGAGTTAGTGTTGGGCTTTAGGCTCGGGGCTTAGGTTCAGGGTCAGAGGTTAGGGTTGGTGGTAGGGCTTAGATTTAGCGGTCAGTTTAAGGGCACAGGACCTGGTTAATCTACGGTGAGAGGGGTGTGGTCGGAGTCACCACAAAAGCACAACATCATTCCCTGGGCCTTGGGACAAAACCTACATGCAGGACTCAGGCAGAGCCTCATCTCACACATGGCATGGCTGTATTGTAGGCTTGCTTCACTCTGGGAATGGAAGTAGTGTGAGAATTAGGGTTAGGTATGGGGTTAGGGGTTTCGAGTTAGGGGTTAGGTTTCGAGTCAGGGTCAGGTGCTAGGGATTAGTGGTTAGGTTTAGAGTTAGTGTTAGGGGTTAGGTGTTAAGTCTGGGTTGGGGGCCAGGGTTAGGTTTAGGGTTGGGGTTAGCGTTAGGGTTAGGGGTTAGGGTTAAGGGATAGGGTTAGGGTTAAGGGTTAGGCTTAGGGTTAGGGTTCAGGGTTAGGGTTAAGGTTTAGGGTTAGAGTCAGGGTTAAGGGTTAGGGTGAGGCTTAACAGTTAGGGTTAGGGTTAGGGGGTTAGGAATAGGGTTAGGGTTAAGGGTTAGGTTTATGGTTCACGTTTAAGGTTAGGATTAGGGGTTAGGGTTAGTGTTAACTGTAGGTCAGTGTTGGGGTTAGATCTCTAGGCATTAGCATATAGGTTAGGGTTAGGGTTAAGTAGGGTTATGTTTAATGGTTAGGATTGGGATTAGCGTTAAGGGTTAGGGTTAAGCTTTAGGGGTTATGACTAAGGATCAATGGTTAGGGTTATTTTTAGGCGTAGGGTTAGGGTAAGGGTTTTAGGGTTAGTGTTAGTGTTGTTGGTAGGGTTAAGGTTAGGGTTGGCGTTTCAGAATTAGGGATTAGGTGTTATGGTTACGGCTAGGAGTTAGGGTTAGAATTACGGTATAGGGCTTGTTCTCAGGGTGTCATGCATTATCGTTAAGATAAGGGGTTAAGTTAGGGTTAGGGTGAGGTTTACGTGTTAAGGTGAGCAGTAGGATCAGGGTTCGGTGTTATGTTCTGGGTTAGGGTTATGGGTGTGGGGTAGGGTTTATGCTTAGGGCACGGGCCCTGTATGCACTAGGAGGCGAAGTTAGGGGTCTGTGATGGTCGCTGGGAGCCCACTCTATCGTACGCAGTGTATGGGCCTCTGGGTTTCATGCAGGACACTGTGGCAGAGCGGGCTTTCATGCATGGCTTAGTAGGATTGTAGGCTTTCAAAACTCTGAGAAAGCAAGTCTGAGAATTAGATTTAGGGTTAGGATTACGGTACGGTTTAGGGATGAAGATTAGCGATAGGGTGAGGGCTTAGGGTTAGGGGTTAGGGTTAGGGTTAGGGTTGTTGGTAGGGTGAAGGTTAGGGTTGGCATTTTAGAATTAGGGATGAGGTGTTACGGTTATGGCTAGGGGTTAGGATTAGAATTATGGGATAGGGCTTCTTCTCAGGGTGTTATGCATTAAGGTTAAGATAAGGGGATAAGTTAGGGTTACGGGGAGGTTTATGTTTTAAGGTGAGCAATAGGATCAGGGTCAGGTGCTATGTTCAGGGTGAGGGTTATCTGTTAGGGGTAGTGTTTATACTTAGCGTACAGGCCCTGTCTGCACTGGGCGGGGGGCTGGGGTTAGGGGGATGGGATTGTCCCCGGGAACCCACTCTATCATACGCTAGGTATGGGCTCCTGGTTTCATGCAAGAGAGAGCTGCAGAGCCCCCTTTTACTCATGGCATGGGAGGATTTTAGGCTTTCTAAACTCTAAGAAAGCAAGAAGTCCGAGAATTAGATTTAGGGGTAGGATTATGATAATGTTTAGGGAATAGGGTTAGTGTTAAGGTGGGGTCTTAGGGTTAGGGGTTAGGGTTAGAGGTTAGTGTTAGGTGTAACAGTTACAGTTAGGTTTATGGTTAAGTTTCAGGGTTAGGGTTAAGGTTTGGGTTTAGCGTTTGGCACAGGGTTAGGCTTCAGTGTTAGCTTTATGGTTAAAGATTAGGATTAGGGTTAGTGTGAGGGTTAATTGTAAGGGTCAAGATTAAGGGTTAGGGTTGGGGTTAGGGTTAGGTTTAGGGTTAGGGCTTAGGGTTCGGCTTAGGGTTAAGGGATAGGAATAGGGTTAAGTGTTGGGCTTATGGTTAGGGTTAAAGTTTAGTGTTAGGGTTAATGTTTAGTGTTATGGTCCAGTTCAAGTGTTAGGGTGAGGGTTAACAGTTAGGATTAGGCTTAGGGGTTAGGGATATAGTGAAGGTTCAGTGTTAGGGTTAGGTTTAGGGTTCAGGTTAGGGTTAGCTTTAGGGGTTATGGTTAGGGTTAGGTGTTAGGTTAGTGTCAGGGTTAGGTCTAGTCGTGAGGGTAAGGTTTAGGGTTAGCTTTAAGAGCTAGGGTTAGGTTTAATGGTTAGGATTAGGATTACGGTTAAAGCTTAGGGTAATGCTCAGGGGTTAGGGTGAAGGGTGAAGGGTTCGGGCTTTTGTTAGGCATAGCGTTGGGGTTAGAACTAAGGGTTCCTGTCAGTGTTAGGGTTGTAGGCAGCGTTACGGTTAGGCTTAGCGGTGGAGAATTAGGGTTAGGGATTAGGTGTTACAGTTATGACTAGGAGATAGGGTTAGAATTATGGGATAGGGGATGTTCTCAGGGAATGGGTTATGCATTAACGTTACGTTAAGAGGTTAAAATTAGGCTCACGGTGAGGTTTACGTGTTAAGGGGAGAAATAGGAACAGGGTTAGGTGCCATGTTCAGGGTTAGGGTTATCTGTTAAAGGTATCATTTATGCTTAGCGCACGGGCCCTGTCGGCATTAGGCTGGGGGGAGGTTAGGGGGCTGGGATTGTCACCGGGAACCCACTGTATCGGACTCTGGGTATGGGCCCGTGGATTTCATGCAGGACACAGTGGTAGAGCCTCCTTTCACACATGGCACGGGAGGATTGCAGGCTTTCTAAACTCTAAGAAAGCAAGAAGTCTGAGAATTAGATTTAGGGTTAGGATTATGGTTAGGGTTCAGGATGAAGTGTAGTGTTATGGTGAGGGGATAGGGTTACAGATTAGGGTTACGGTTTAAGGTTACTGTTAGGTTTAACGGTTACAGTTCGTTTTGGGGTTGAGGTTTGCGGATAGGGTTAAGATGAGGGGTCAGGGTTTGGTACAGGGTTAGGGTTGTGTTCGGTTTAGGGTTGAAGATTAGGATTAGGGTTAGGATTAAAGGTTAGCATGAGAGTTAACGGTTAAGATTAAGGTTAAGGGTTAGGGTTAGCGTTTAGGTTTAGGGTTAATGGTTAGGGTTAGTTTTAGGGTTAGAGTTATGTGTTAGGGTTTGTGTTAGAGGTTAGGGTTAGGTTTACTGTTCGTGGTTAGAGTTACGTTTAGGGGTTAGCATTAGGGTTAGGGATTAGGTTTAGGGTAAGTGTTTAGAGTTAGTGTTGGGCTTTAGGCTCGGGGCTTAGGTTCAGGGTCAGAGGTTAGGATTGGTGGTAGGGCTTAGATTTAGCGGTCAGTTTAAGGGCACAGGACCTGGTTAATCTACGGTGAGAGGGGTGTGGTCGGAGTCACCACAAAAGCACAACATCATTCCCTGGGCCTTGGGACAAAACCTACATGCAGGACTCAGGCAGAGCCTCATCTCACACATGGCATGGCTGTATTGTAGGCTTGCTTCACTCTGGGAATGGAAGTAGTGTGAGAATTAGGGTTAGGTTTGGGGTTAGGGGTTTCGAGTTAGGGGTTAGGTTTCGAGTCAGGGTCAGGTGCTAGGGATTAGTGGTTAGGTTTAGAGTTAGTGTTAGGGGTTAGGTGTTAAGTCTGGGTTGGGGGCCAGGGTTAGGTTTAGGGTTGGGGTTAGCGTTAGGGTTAGGGGTTAGGGTTAAGGGATAGGGTTAGGGTTAAGGGTTAGGCTTAGGGTTAGGGTTCAGGGTTAGGGTTAAGGTTTAGGGTTAGAGTCAGGGTTAAGGGTTAGGGTGAGGCTTAACAGTTAGGGTTAGGGTTAGGGGGTTAGGAATAGGGTTAGGGTTAAGGGTTAGGTTTATGGTTCAGGTTTAAGGTTAGGATTAGGGGTTAGGGTTAGTGTTAACTGTAGGTCAGTGTTGGGGTTAGATCTCTAGGCATTAGCGTATAGGTTAGGGTTAGGGTTAAGTAGGGTTATGTTTAATGGTTAGGATTGGGATTAGCGTTAAGGGTTAGGGTTAAGCTTTAGGGGTTATGACTAAGGATCAATGGTTAGGGTTATTTTTAGGCGTAGGGTTAGGGTAAGGGTTTTAGGGTTAGTGTTAGTGTTGTTGGTAGGGTTAAGGTTAGGGTTGGCGTTTCAGAATTAGGGATTAGGTGTTATGGTTATGGCTAGGAGTTAGGGTTAGAATTACGGTATAGGGCTTGTTCTCAGGGTGTCATGCATTATCGTTAAGATAAGGGGTTAAGTTAGGGTTAGGGTGAGGTTTACGTGTTAAGGTGAGCAGTAGGATCAGGGTTAGGTGTTATGTTCTGGGTTAGGGTTATGGGTGTGGGGTAGGGTTTATGCTTAGGGCACGGGCCCTGTATGCACTAGGAGGCGAAGTTAGGGGTCTGTGATGGTCGCTGGGAGCCCACTCTATCGTACGCAGTGTATGGGCCTCTGGGTTTCATGCAGGACACTGTGGCAGAGCGGGCTTTCATGCATGGCTTAGTAGGATTGTAGGCTTTCAAAACTCTGAGAAAGCAAGTCTGAGAATTAGATTTAGGGTTAGGATTACGGTACGGTTTAGGGATGAAGATTAGCGATAGGGTGAGGGCTTAGGGTTAGGGGTTAGGGTTAGGGTTAGGGTTGTTGGTAGGGTGAAGGTTAGGGTGGGCATTTTAGAATTAGGGATGAGGTGTTACGGTTATGGCTAGGGGTTAGGATTAGAATTATGGGATAGGGCTTCTTCTCAGGGTGTTATGCATTAAGGTTAAGATAAGGGGATAAGTTAGGGTTACGGGGAGGTTTATGTTTTAAGGTGAGCAATAGGATCAGGGTCAGGTGCTATGTTCAGGGTGAGGGTTATCTGTTAGGGGTAGTGTTTATACTTAGCGTACAGGCCCTGTCTGCACTGGGCGGGGGACTGGGGTTAGGGGGATGGAATTGTCCCCGGGAACCCACTCTATCATACGCTAGGTATGGGCTCCTGGTTTCATGCAAGAGAGAGCTGCAGAGCCCCCTTTGACTCATGGCATGGGAGGATTTTAGGCTTTCTAAACTCTAAGAAAGCAAGAAGTCCGAGAATTAGATTTAGGGGTAGGATTATGATAATGTTTAGGGTTAGGGTTAGTGTTAAGGTGGGGTCTTAGGGTTAGGGGTTAGGGTTAGAGGTTAGTGTTAGGTGTAACAGTTACAGTTAGGTTTATGGTTAAGTTTCAGGGTTAGGGTTAAGGTTTGGGTTTAGCGTTTGGCACAGGGTTAGGATTCAGTGTTAGCTTTATGGTTAAAGATTAGGATTAGGGTTAGTGTGAGGGTTAATGGTAAGGGTCAAGATTAAGGGTTAGGGTTGGGGTTGGGATTAGGTTTAGGGTTAGGGCTTAGGGTTAGGGGATAGGATTAGGGTTAAGTGTTGGGCTTATGGTTAGGGTTAAAGTTTAGTGTTAGGGTTAATGTTTAGTGTTATGGTCCAGTTTAAGTGTTAGGGTGAGGGTTAACAGTTAGGATTAGGCTTAGGGGTTAGGGATATAGTGAAGGTTCAGTGTTAGGGTTAGGTTTAGGGTTCAGGGTTAGGGTTAGCTTTAGGGGTTATGGTTAGGGTTAGGTGTTAGGTTAGTGTCAGGGTTAGGTCTAGTCGTGAGGGTAAGGTTTAGGGTTAGCTTTAAGAGCTAGGGTTAGGTTTAATGGTTAGGATTAGGATTACGGTTAAAGGTTAGGGTAATGCTCAGGGGTTAGGGTGAAGGGTGAACGGTTAGGGCTTTTGTTAGGCATAGCGTTGGGGTTAGGACTAAGGGTTCCTGTCAGTGTTAGGGTTGTAGGCAGCGTTACGGTTAGGCTTAGCGGTGGAGAATTAGGGTTAGGGATTAGGTGTTACAGTTATGACTAGGAGATAGGGTTAGAATTATGGGATAGGGGATGTTCTCAGGGAATGGGTTATGCATTAACGTTACGTTAAGAGGTTAAAGTTAGGCTCACGGTGAGGTTTACGTGTTAAGGGGAGAAATAGGAACAGGGTTAGGTGCCATGTTCAGGGTTAGGGTTATCTGTTAAAGGTATCATTTATGCTTAGCGCACGGGCCCTGTCGGCATTAGGCTGGGGGGAGGTTAGGGGTTGGGATTGTCACCGGGAACCCACTGTATCGGACTCTGGGTATGCGCCCGTGGATTTCATGCAGGACACAGTGGTAGAGCCTCCTTTCACACATGGCACGGGAGGATTGCAGGCTTTCTAAACTCTAAGAAAGCAAGAAGTCTGAGAATTAGATTTAGGGTTAGGATTATGGTTAGGGTTCAGGATGAAGTGTAGTGTTATGGTGAGGGGATAGGGTTACAGATTAGGGTTACGGTTTAAGGTTACTGTTAGGTTTAACGGTTACAGTTCGTTTTGGGGTTGAGGTTTGCGGATAGGGTTAAGATGAGGGGTCAGGGTTTGGTACAGGGTTAGGGTTGTGTTCGGTTTAGGGTTGAAGATTAGGATTAGGGTTAGGATTAAAGGTTAGCATGAGAGTTAACGGTTAAGATAAAGGTTAAGGGTTAGGGTTAGGGTTTAGGTTTAGGGTTAAGGGTTAGGGTTAGTTTTAGGGTTAGAGTTATGTGTTAGGGTTTGTGTTAGAGGTTAGGGTTAGGTTTACTGTTCGTGGTTAGAGTTACGTTTAGGGGTTAGCATTAGGGTTAGGGATTAGGTTTAGGGTAAGTGTTTAGAGTTAGTGTTGGGCTTTAGGCTCGGGGCTTAGGTTCAGGGTCAGCGGTTAGGGTTGGTGGTAGGGCTTAGATTTAGCGGTCAGTTTAAGGGCACAGGACCTGGTTAATCTACGGTGAGAGGGGTGTGGTCGGAGTCACCACAAAAGCACAACATCATTCCCTGGGCCTTGGGACAAAACCTACATGCAGGACTCAGGCAGAGCCTCATCTCACACATGGCATGGCTGTATTGTAGGCTTGCTTCACTCTGGGAATGGAAGTAGTGTGAGAATTACGGTTAGGTTTGGGGTTAGGGGTTTCGAGTTAGGGGTTAGGTTTCGAGTCAGGGTCAGGTGCTAGGGATTAGTGGTTAGGTTTAGAGTTAGTGTTAGGGGTTAGGTGTTAAGTCTGGGTTGGGGGCCAGGGTTAGGTTTAGGGTTGGGGTTAGCGTTAGGGTTAGGGGTTAGGGTTAAGGGATAGGGTTAGGGTTAAGGGTTAGGCTTAGGGTTAGGGTTCAGGGTTAGGGTTAAGGTTTAGGGTTAGAGTCAGGGTTAAGGGTTAGGGTGAGGCTTAACAGTTAGGGTTAGAGTTAGGGGGTTAGGAATAGGGTTAGGGTTAAGGGTTAGGTTTATGGTTCAGGTTTAAGGTTAGGATTAGGGGTTAGGGTTAGTGTTAACTGTAGGTCAGTGTTGGGGTTAGATCTCTAGGCATTAGCGTATAGGTTAGGGTTAGGGTTAAGTAGGGTTATGTTTAATGGTTAGGATTGGGATTAGCGTTAAGGGTTAGGGTTAAGCTTTAGGGGTTATGACTAAGGATCAATGGTTAGGGTTATTTTTAGGCGTAGGGTTAGGGTAAGGGTTTTAGGGTTAGTGTTAGTGTTGTTGGTAGGGTTAAGGTTAGGGTTGGCGTTTCAGAATTAGGGATTAGGTGTTATGGTTATGGCTAGGAGTTAGGGTTAGAATTACGGTATAGGGCTTGTTCTCAGGGTGTCATGCATTATCGTTAAGATAAAGGGTTAAGTTAGGGTTAGGGTGAGGTTTACGTGTTAAGGTGAGCAGTAGGATCAGAGTTAGGTGTTATGTTCTGGGTTAGGGTTATGGGTGTGGCGTAGGGTTGATGCTTAGGGCACGGGCCCTGTATGCACTAGGAGGCGAAGTTAGGGGTCTGTGATGGTCGCTGGGAGCCCACTCTATCGTACGCAGTGTATGGGCCTCTGGGTTTCATGCAGGACACTGTGGCAGAGCGGGCTTTCATGCATGGCTTAGTAGGATTGTAGGCTTTCAAAACTCTGAGAAAGCAAGTCTGAGAATTAGATTTAGGGTTAGGATTACGGTACAGTTTAGGGATGAAGATTAGTGATAGGGTGAGGGCTTAGGGTTAGGGGTTAGGGTTAGGGTTAGGGTTGTTGGCAGGGTGAAGGTTAGGGTTGGCATTTTAGAATTAGGGATGAGGTGTTACGGTTATGGCTAGGGGTTAGGATTAGAATTATGGGATAGGGCTTCTTCTCAGGGTGTTATGCATTAAGGTTAAGATAAGGGGATAAGTTAGGGTTACGGGGAGGTTTATGTTTTAAGGTGAGCAATAGGATCAGGGTCAGGTGCTATGTTCAGGGTGAGGGTTATCTGTTAGGGGTAGTGTTTATACTTAGCGTACAGGCCCTGTCTGCACTGGGCGGGGGGCTGGGGTTAGGGGGATGGGATTGTCCCCGGGAACCCACTCTATCATACCCTAGGTATGGGCTCCTGGTTTCATGCAATAGAGAGCTGCAGAGCCCCCTTTTACTCATGGCATGGGAGGATTTTAGGCTTTCTAAACTCTAAGAAAGCAAGAAGTCCGAGAATTAGATTTGGGGTAGGATTATGATAATGTTTAGGGTTAGGGTTAGTGTTAAGGTGGGGTCTTAGGGTTAGGGGTTAGGGTTAGAGGTTAGTGTTAGGTGTAACAGTTACAGTTAGGTTTATGGTTAAGTTTCAGGGTTAGGGTTAAGGTTTGGGTTTAGCGTTTGGCACAGGGTTAGGCTTCAGTGTTAGCTTTATGGTTAAAGATTAGGATTAGGGTTAGTGTGAGGGTTAATGGTAAGGGTCAAGATTAAGGGTTAGGGTTGGGGTTAGGGTTAGGTTTAGGGTTAGGTCTTAGGGTTCGGCTTAGGGTTAAGGGATAGGATTCGGGTTAAGTGTTGGGCTTATGGTTAGGGTTAAAGTTTAGTGTTAGGGTTAATGTTTAGTGTTATGGTCCAGTTTAAGTGTTTGGGTGAGGGTTAACAGTTAGGATTAAGCTTAGGGGTTAGGGATATAGTGAAGGTTCAGTGTTAGGGTTAGGTTTAGGGTTCAGGGTTAGGGTTAGCTTTAGGGGTTATGGTTATGGTTAGGTGTTAGGTTAGTGTCAGGGTTAGGTCTAGTCGTGAGGGTAAGGTTTAGGGTTAGCTTTAAGAGCTAGGGTTAGGTTTAATGGTTAGGATTAGGATTACGGTTAAAGCTTAGGGTAATGCTTAGGGGTTAGGGTGAAGGGTGAAGGGTTAGGGCTTTTGTTAGGCATAGCGTTGGGGTTAGAACTAAGGGTTCCTGTCAGTGTTAGGGTTGTAGGCAGCGTTACGGTTAGGCTTAGCGGTGGAGAATTAGGGTTAGGGATTAGGTGTTACAGTTATGACTAGGAGATAGGGTTAGAATTATGGGATAGGGGATGTTCTCAGGGAATGGGTTATGCATTAACGTTACGTTAAGAGGTTAAAGTTAGGCTCACGGTGAGGTTTACGTGTTAAGGGGAGAAATAGGAACAGGGTTAGGTGCCATGTTCAGGGTTAGGGTTATCTGTTAAAGGTATCATTTATGCTTAGCGCACGGGCCCTGTCGGCATTAAGCTGGGGGGAGGTTAGGGGGCTGGGATTGTCACCGGGAACCCACTGTATCGGACTCTGGGTATGGGCCCGTGGGTTTCATGCAGGACACAGTGGTAGAGCCTCCTTTCACACATGGCATGGGAGGATTGCAGGCTTTCTAAACTCTAAGAAAGCAAGAAGTCTGAGAATTAGATTTAGGGTTAGGATTATGGTTAGGGTTCAGGAAGAAGTGTAGTGTGATGGTGAGGGGATAGGGTTACAGATTAGGGTTACGGTTTAAGGTTACTGTTAGGTTTAACGGTTACAGTTCGTTTTGGGGTTGAGGTTTGCGGATAGGGTTAAGATGAGGGGTCAGGTTTTGGTACAGGGTTAGGGTTGTGTTAGGTTTAGGTTTGAAGATTAGGATTAGAGTTAGGATTAAAGGTTAGCATGAGAGTTAACGGTTAAGATTAAGGTTAAGGGTTAGGGTTAGGGTTTAGGTTTAGGGTTAAGGGTTAGGGTTAGTTTTAGGGTTAGAGTTATGTGTTAGGGTTTGTGTTAGAGGTTAGGGTTAGGTTTACTGTTCACGGTTAGGGTTACGTTTAGGGGTTAGCATTAGGGTTAGGGATTAGGTTTAGGGTAAGTGTTTAGAGTTAGTGTTGGGCTTTAGGCTCGGGGCTTAGGTTCAGGGTCAGGGGTTAGGGTTGGTGGTAGGGCTTAGATTTAGCGGTCAGTTTAAGGGCACAGGACCTGGTTAATCTACGGTGAGAGGGGTGCGGTCGGAGTCACCACGAAAGCACAACATCATTCCCTGGGCCCTGGGACAAGACCTACATGCAGGACTCAGGCGGAGCCTCATCTCACACATGGCATTGCTGTATTGTAGGCTTGCTTCACTCGGGAATGGAAGTAGTGTGAGAATTAAGGTTAGGGTTGGGATTAGGGGTTTCAAGTTAGGGGTTAGGTTTCGAGTCATGGTTAGGTGCTAGTGGTTAGGTGTAGAGTTAGTGTTACGGGTTCGGTGTTAATTCTGGGTTAGGGGGCCAGGGGTAGGTTTAGGGTTGGGGTTAGTGTTATCGTTAGCGGTTAGGGTTAATGGATAGGGTTAGGGTTAAGGGTAGGCTTAGGGTTAGGGTTCAGGGTTAGGGTTAAGGTTTAGGGTTAGGGTCAGGGTTAAGGGTTAGGGTTAGGGTTAGGGTGTTATGGTTAAGGATTAGGTTTATTGTTCAGGTTTAAGGTTAGCATTATGGGTTTGTGTTACTTCTAACTGTAGGTCAGTGTTGGGGTTAGAACTCTAGGCATTAAGGTAAAGGTTAGAGTTAGGGTTAAGAGTTGGGGTTATGTTTAATGGTTAGGATTGGGATTAGGGTTAAGGGTTAGGGTTAAGGTTAGGGGTTATGACTAAGGATCAACGGTTACAGTTATTTTTAGGTGTAGGGTTAGGGTAAGGGGTTAGGGTTAGTGTTAGTGTTGTTGGTAGGGTTAAGGTTAGGGTTGGTGTTTCAGAATTAGAGATTAGGTGTTATGCTTATGGCTAGGAGTTAGGGTTAGAATTACAGTATAGGGCTTGTTCTCAGGGTGTCATGCATTAACGTTACGATATGGGGTTAAAATTAGGGTTACGGTGAGGTTTACGTGTTAAGGTGAGCAGTAGGATCAGGGTTAGGTGTTATGTTCTGGGTTAGGGTTATGGGTGAGGGGTAGTGTTTATGCTTAGGGCATGGGCCCTGTATGCCCTAGGAATCGAAGTTAGGGGTCGGTTGTGGTCGCTGGGAACCCACTCTATCGTACGCTGTGTATGGGCCTCTGGGTTTCTTGCAGGACACTGTGGCAGAGCGGGCTTTCATGCATGGCTTAGTAGGATTGTAGGCTTTCAAAACTCTGAGAAAGCAAGAAGTCTGAGAATTAGATTTCGGGTTAGGATTACGGTACGGTTTAGGGATGAAGATTAGTGATAGGGTGAGGGCTTAGGGTTAGAGGTTAGGGTTAGGGTTAGGGTTGTTTGTAGGGTGAAGTTTAGGGTTGGCATTTTAGAATTAGGGATGAGGTCTTATGGTTATGGCTGGGGATTAGGATTAGAATTATGGGATAGGGCTTCTTCTCAGGGTGTTATGCATTAAGGTTAAGATAAGGGGATAAGTTAGGGTTACGGGGAGGTTTATGTTTTAAGGTGAGCAATAGGATCAGGGTCAGGTGTTATATTCAGGGTTAGGGTTATCTGTTAGGGGTAGTGTTTATACTTAGCGTACAGGCCCTGTCTGCACTTGGCGGGGGGCTGGGGTTAGGGGGATGGGATTGTCCCCGGGAACCCACTCTATCGTACGCTGGATATGGGCTCCTGGGTTTCATGCAGGACACAGTGGTAGAGCCCCCTTTTACTCATGGCATGGGAGGATTTTAGGCTTTCTAAACTCTGAGAAAGCAAGAAGTCTGACAATTAGATTTAGGGGTAGGATTATGGTAATGTTTAGCGAGGAAGATTAGTGTTAAGGTGGGCTCTTAGGGTTAGGGGTTAGGGTTTAAGGTTTGTGTTATTTTTACCAGTTACAGTTACGTTTATGGTTAAGTTTCAGGGTTAGGGTTAAGGTTTGGTTTTATCGTTTGGCACAGGGTTAGGCTTCAGTGTTAGCTTTATGGTTAAAGATTAGGATTAGGGTTAGGGTTAAGGGTTAGTGTGAGGGTTAATGGTAAGGTTCAAGATTAAGGGTTAGGGTTGGGCTTAGGGTTAGGAATAAGGCTTCGTGTAACATTTAGGTTTAGAGTTAAGTGTTATGGTTATGGCTAGAGGTTAGGGTTAGGTTTAGGGTTCATGGTTAGGGTTACATTTAGGGGTTCGGGTTACGGGTTAAGTTTAGGGCGAGTGTTTAGTGTTACTGTTGGGCGTTAGGATAAGGGCCGAGGTTTAGGGTTAGGATTTAGGTTTAGTGTTAGGGCTTAGATTTAGTGGTTAGTTTAAGGGCACATGCTCTGTTTAATCTATGGTGGGAAGGGTGCAGACTGGGTCGCCTCAACACCACACCATCGTACTTGGGCCTTGGGCCCAGACCTACATGCAGGACTCAGGCAGAGCCTCTTCTCACTCGTGGCATGGCTCTATTGTAGGCTTGGTCAACTCTGAGAACGAAGGAAGTGTGAGAATTAGGGTTATGGTTAGGGTTATGTGTTTGGGGTTAGAGGTTTGGGTTTGAGTGAAGTTTAGTGGTTAGGAATTAGAAGTTAGGATTAGTGTGTCAGGGGTTAGGTGTTAGGTTTTTGTAAGGGGCTAGCGTTAGATTTAGGTTTAGGGTTAATGTTCAGGTGGGTTAGGGGTCAGCGTTAGGGTTAGGCTTACAAGATAGGATTAAGGTAAAGGGTGAAGGCTTAAGATTAGCAGTAAGGGTTAAGGTTAGGGTTAAGGGTTAGGGTTTCGGTCCAAGTTAAGGGTGAGAGTGAGGGTTAACAGTTGCGATTAGGGTAATGGTTTAGGGATAGTAATAGGTTTAAGGGATAGGGTTAGGGTTAGGTTTAGGGTTCGGGGTTAGGGTTAGCATTAGCGGTTAGGGTTAGGGTTAGGGGTTAGGGTTACAGTTAGGGTTAGGTCTAGGCATTATGGTAATGGTTCGTGTTAGGGTTAAGAATTAGGGTTAGGTTTAATTGTTAGGATTATGATCAGGGTAATGGTTAGGGTTAGGGTTAGCGGTTAGAGTTAGGGTTAGTGTTAGGGTTGTTTGTAGGGTGAAGGTAATGTTTAGCAGTTTAGAATTAAGGTTAGGGATTAAGTGTTACGGTTATGCTAGGAGTTAGGCTTAGAATTAAGGGATAGGGTTTGTTCTTAGGGTAAGTGTTATGCAATAACATTAGGATAGGGGTTAAAGTTAGGGTTACAGTGAGGTTTACGTGTTAAGGTGAACAGTAACATCAGGGTTAGGTGTTATGTTCAGGGTTAGGGTTATGGGTGAGGTGCAGGGTTTTTGCTTAGGGCATGGGCCCTGTCAGCACTAGCAGGGGGAGGTAGGGGGCTGTGATTGTCCCCGGGAACCCACTCTATTGTGCACAGAGTATGGGCTCCTGGGTTTCATGCAGGACACTGTGGCAGAGCCAGCTTTCACGCATGGCTTTGGAGAATTGTAGGCTTTTAAAACTCTGAGATAGCAAGAAGTCTGAGAATTAGATTTAGGGTTAGGATTATGGTTAGGGTTAGGGATGAAGATTAGTCAGGGAGAGGGCTTAGGGTTAGGGCTTAAGCTTCGAGTGAGGATTAGGGGTTAGGGAGTAGGTGTTGGGTTTAGTGATAGGGTTAGGGCTTAGGGGTTAGGGTTGGGTTAGGGGCTAGGGTTAGATTTAGAGTGGGGTTAGGGTTAGCGTTAGGGGTTAGAGTTAGGGTTAAGGGATAGGATAAGGGTTAAGCATTAAGGCTTAGGGTTAGTGTTAAGTGTTAGGTTTAGTTTTAAGGGTTAGGGTTACAGTTCGAGTTAAGGGTTAGTGTGGGGTTAACGGTTAGGGCTAGGGTTATGGGTTAAGGATAGAGTTAGGTTTAAGGCTTAGGATTAGGGTTCAGTGTTAGGGTTAGCATTAGGGATTAGGGTTAGGGTTAGGGGTTACGTTTACTCTTAGGGTTAGGTCTAGGCATTAGGGTACGTGTTAGTGTTAGGCTTAAGAGTTAGGGTTAGGTTTAATTGTTAGGATTAGGATCAGGGTTAAGGGTTAGGGTTAAGTGTCAAGTGTTACGGTTATTTTTAGGTGTACGGTTAGGGTTAGCGGTTAGGGTTAGGGTTAGTTTGTAGGGATAAGGTAATGTTTAGCAGTTTTGAATTAGCCTTAGGGATTAGGTGTTACAATTGTGGCTAGGAGTTAGGGTTAGAATTAAGGGATAGGGGTTGTTCTTAGGGTAAGTCTTATGCATTAACGTTAGGATAACAGGTTCAAGTTAGAGTTATGGTGAGGTTGATGTGTTAAGGTGAGCAATAGTATCAGGGTGAGCTGTGATGTTCAGGGTTAGGGTTATGGGTGAGGGGTAGTGTTTATGCTTATATCACGAGCCCTCTCTGCTCTAGGAGGGGGCTTAGAGGGCTGGGATAGATGCCGGAAGCCACTCTATCATACACTGGGTATGGGCCCCTTGGTTTCATGCCGGACACAGTGGCCAAGCCTCCTTCTACACATGGCATGGGAGGATTGTAGGCTTTGTAAACTCTGAGAAAGCAAGAAGTCTGAGAATTAAATTTAGGGCTAGGATTAGGGTTAGGGTTAGCAATATAGGTTACTGTTATGGTGAGGGCTTAGGGTTAGGGGTTTCAGTTAGGGTCAGGGTTAAAGGTTAGTGTTAGGTTTAACAGTTACAGTTAGGTTTAGGGTTAAGCTTTAAGGTTTAAGCTTAGGGTTAAGATTAGGGGTTAGGTTTTGGTACAGGGTAAGGGTTAAGTGCTAGGTTTAGGCTCAAAGATTAGGATTAGGGTTAGGGTTAAGGTTTAGTGTGAGGGTTAACGGTTAGGGTTAAGGTTAAGTGTTAGGTTTATGGGTTAGGGTTAGGGTTAAGTGTTCACGTTAGGTTTAGGGTTAGAGTTAAGTGTTATGGTTAGGGTTAGGGGTTTGGGTTAGGTTTAGGGTTCATGGTTAAGGTTACATTTAGGGGTTAGGTTTAGGGTAAGCGTTTAGTGTTAGTGTTGGGCATTAGGGTCAGGGATTAGGTAGGGTTAGGGGTTAGGGTCAGTGTTTGGGCTTTGATTTGGCGGTTAGTTTAAGGGTACAGGACCTGTGTAATCTATGGTGAGAAGGGTGCAGAATGTTTCCATGCGACACTACACCATTGGATCCTGGGCCTTTGGCCCAGACCTACTTGCAGGACTCATGCGGAAACTCTACTCACGCATTGCATGGTTGTATTTTAGGCTTGGTTAACTCTGAGAATGGAAGTAGTGTGAGAAATAGGGTTATGGTTAGGGTTAAGGGTTTGGTGTTAGGGGTTAGGGTTCAAGTGAGGTTTAGTGGTTAGGGACTAGGATTTAGGGTTAGTGTTAGGGTTAGGGGTTAGTTTTGCGTTAGGGGCTAGGGTTAGATTTATGGTTGGGGTTAGTGTTAGGGTTAGGATTAGGCATCAGGGTTAGTGTTAGGGTTAAAGGATAAGATTGGCGTTAAGTGTTTAGGCTTAGGGTTTGTGTTAAGTGTTAGGGTTGGGGTTTAGGCTTAGGGTTACGGTTTGAGTTAAGCTCTAGGGTGAGGGTTAAAGATTAGGCTTAGGATTATTGGTTAGGGATAGAGTTATGTTTAAGGGTTAGGGATAGGGTTAGGTTTAGGGTTCAGTGTTAGAGTTAGCATTAGGGGTTAGGGTTAGGGGTTAGGCGTAGTGATGTATTAAGGGCTATGGTTAGAATTAGGATTGGGGTTAGTGTTAGGTTTAGGGTTAGGGGTTAGGTTTAGGGTTAAGGGATAGGATTATGGTTAAGGGTTGGGCGTAGCTTTAGGGTTAAGATTTAGTGTTAGGGTCCGGTTTAAGGGTAAGGGTGAGGGTTAATGGTTAGGGTTAGGGTTGGGGTTAGGGGTTAGGGATATAGTTAGTATTAAGTGTTAGAGTTAGGTTTAGGGTTCAGGGTTAGGGTTAGCTTTAGGGGTTATGATTAGGGTTAGGTGTTAGTTTAGTGTTAGTGTTAGGTCTAGGCGTCAGGGTAAGGTTTAGGGTTAGGGTTAAGAGCTAAGGTTGGGTTTAGTGGTTAGGATTAGGGTTAGGGTTAGGAGTTAGGGTAAAGGGTCAAGGCTTAGCATTATTTTTAGCCATAGCTTTGGCGTTAGGAGTAAGGGTTAGGTTCAGTGTTAGGGTAACAGTAGGTTACCGTAACAGTAACTACGTAGGGTAACAGTTAGTGTTAGTGGTTTAGAATTAGGGTTAGGGATTAGTTGTCACAGTTATGACTAGGAGATAGGGTTAGAATTATGGGATAAGGGTTAATCTCAGGGTAAGTGTTATGCATTAACGTTAGGATAAGAGGTTAAAGTTCAGGTTACGGTGAGGTTTACATTCTAAGGTGAGCAATAGAATCAGGGTTAAATGTTATTTTCAGGGTTAGAGTTTTGGGTGAGGTGTAGAGTTTATGCTTAGGGCACGGGCCTTGTCTGCATTAGGCGGGGGGGGGGGGGTTAGGGGGCTGGGATTGTCACCAGGAACCCACTCTATCGTACTCTGGTTATGGGCCCCAGCGGTTCATTCAGGACACAGTGGAAGAGCCTCCTTTCACGCATGGCATGGGAGGATTGTAGGCTTTCTAAACTCTAAGAAAGCAAGAAGACTGAGAATTAGATTTAGGGTTAGGGTTAGGGTTCGGGTTAAGGATCAAGGTTAGTATTAGGGTGAAGGCTTAGAGTTAGGGGTTACGGGTAGCGTTACAGGTTACTCTTAGTTTTAACCGTTACAGTTAGGTTCAGGGTTAAGGTTTATGTTTAGGTTTAAGGTTAGGGTTTAGGGTTTGGTACAGGATTAGGGTTAAATATTAGGTTTAGGGTTAAAGATTACGATTAAGGTTAGGTTTAAAGGTTAGTGTGAGGGTTAACAGTCAAGGTTAAAGTTAAGAGTTAGGGTTAGGGTTAGTGTTAGGATTAAGGGTTCATGTTAGGTTTAGGGTTAGAGTTAAGTGCTATGGTTAGCGCTCGAGGTTAGGGTTAGGTTTAGGGTTCACAGTTAGGGTTACGTTTAGAGGTTAGCATTAGGGTTAGGGATTAGCTTTAGGGTAAGAGTTTAGAGTTAGTGTTGGGCTTTAGGCTCAGGGCTTAGGTTTAGGGTCAGAGGTTAGGGTTGATGTTAGGGCTTAGATTTAGTGGTTAGTTTAAGGGCAAAGGACCTGTTTATTCTACAGTGAGAGGGGTTAGGGTTAGGGTTAGGGTTGTCGTAGGGGTTAAGGTTAGATTTAACCTTGGGGTTAGTGTTAGGGTTAGGATTAGGGGATTAGTGTTAGGGTTAGGGGTTAAAAACACCTACAGCCAGCCCTAACCCGATTTCTGACACTTCTTCATTCTCAGAGTTAACCAAGCCTACAATACAGCCATGTCATGCGTGAGAAGAGGCTCCACCTGAGTCCTGTATGTAGGTCTTGGCCCAAGGCCCAGCGTACGGTGGTGTTGTGTCGCAGCGACCCTGTGCACCACTCTCACCATAGATTAAACAGGTCCTGTGCCCTTAAACTAACCGCTAAATCTCAGCCCTAACACTAATCCTAACCCCTAACCCTAAAAGTTATCCTTAACCCTACTGTTAACACTCAAACTAACCCTTAACTCTAACCCTTGTCATGATCTTTAACCCTAACCCTAACACTTAACCCTAACCCTGTACCAAACCATAACCCCTAAGCTTAACCCTAACCCTAAACCTAAACCCTAAGTCTAACTGTAACTGTTAAACCTAACAGTAATTTTAACCCTAAAACTAACCGTATCCCCTTACCCGAAGCCCTCACCCTAAGATTAAACTTCATCCCTAACCATAACGATAATCCTAACCTTAAATCTAATTCTCAGACTTCTTACTTTCTTAGAGATTTGAAAGCTTACAAACCTCCTTTACCATGCGTGAAATCAGGCTCTGCCAGAGTGTCCTACAAGAAACCCATGGGCCCATACCCTGCATACGATAGAGTGGGTTTCTGGTGACAATCGCATCCCCCTCAATCCCACTCCTAGGGCAGACAGGGCCCATACCCTAAGCAAAACCCTACCCCTCACTCATAATTCTAACCCTGATCCTATTGCTCACCTTAACACATAAACCTCACCGTAAACCTAACTTTAACCACTTATCCTAACATTAATGCATAACACTTATGCTAAGAACAACCCCTATCACTTAATTCTAACCCTAACTCCTAGCCATAACAGTAACCCCTAATCCCTAACCCTAATTCTAACCACTAAACATTACCTTAACCCTACAAACAACCCTAATACTAACCCTAACCTTAAACGCTAACCCTAACCTTATCCCTAAACATAACCTTAAAAGTTTACCCTAAACCCTAACCCTATCCCCTAACCCTAAGCCTAACCCTTAATTCTGATCCTAATCCTAACAATTAAACCTAACCCTAACCCTTAACCCTAACACTAACACTTACCTTAATGCCGAGACCTAATCTTAGCAGTAAAGCTACCTCTAACCCTAACCCTAGACCTTAAACCTAACACTATCCCTAACTTATAACCCTAACCCTAACTGTTAACCCTCACCCTAACCCTTAACTCGGACCATAACCCTAACCCTTAACCCTAACCCTATCCCTTAATGCTAACCCTAAGCCTTAACCCTTAACCCTAATCCTATCCCTTAACCCTAACCCTAACCCCTAACCCTAACCCTAACCCCAACCCTAAATCTATCTCTAGTCCCTAACCCAACCCTAACCGTTAACCCCTAATGCTAACATTAACCCTAACCCCTAATCCCTAACACCTAACCCTCATGCGAACACTAACCCCTAACCCCAAACACCTAACCCTAATCATAACCATAATTCTCACACTTCCTCCATTCTCAGAGTTAGCCAAGCCTACAATAAAACCATGCCATGCGTGAGAAGAGGCTCTGCCTGAGACCTGCATGTAGGTCTGGGCCCAAGGCCTAGGGTACGATGGTGTGGTGTGGCGATGACCCATTCTGCACACTTCTCACCATAGATTACACAGGTCCTGTGCCCTTAAAATAACCTCTAAATCTAAGCCCTAACGCTAACTCTAACACTAACCCTTAACCCTAAACTTAAGCCCTGACCCTAACGCCCAACACTAACATTAAACCCTTACCCTAATCCTTACCCATAACCCTAATGCCTAAACGTAACCCTAACGATGAACCCTAAACCTAACCCTAACCCCAAACCCTAACCATAACACTTAACTCTAACCCTAAACCTAACACGAACACTTAAACCTAAACTTAACCACTAACCCTAACACTTAACCTTAACCCTAACCGTTAACTCTCACACTAACCCTAATCGTAATCTTTAACCCTAAACCTAACAGTTAACCCTTACCCTGTACCAAAACCTAACCCCTAACCTTAACCTTAACCCTAACACTTGACCCTAAAGCTAACTGTAACCATTAAACCTAACACTAACCTTTAACCCTGACCGTAACTCTAACCCCTAACCCTAAGCCCTCACCCTAATGCTAAACTTTATCCTTAACACTAACCATAATCCTATCCCTAAATCTAATTCTCAGACTTCTTGCTTTCTCAGAGTTTAGAAAGCCTACAATCCTCCCATGCCATGCGTGAAAAGAGGCTCTGCCACTGTGTCCTGCATGAAACCCAGGGACCCATACCCAGTGTACGATAGAGAAAGTTCTCGGCCACAATCCTAGACCCCTAATCCTCCCGCCTAGTGCAGACAGGGCCCGTGCCCTAAGCATAAAAAGTACGCCTAACATATAACCCTAACCTTGAACGTAACACCTAACCCTGATCCTACTGCTCACCTTATCATGTAGACCACACTGTAACCCTAACTTTAACCGCATCTCCTAAAGTTAATGCATAACACTTACACTGAGAACAACGCCTATCCCATAATTCTAACCCTAAATCTTAGCCATAACCATAAAACCTAATCCCTAACCCTAATTCTAAACTGCTAACCCTAACCTTAACACTACCAACAACCCTAACACTAACCCTAACCCTAACCCTCACCCCTAATCCTACCCTATGCCTAAAAGTAACCCTAACTCCTAACCCTTATCCCTAACCAAAAGCCCTGTCCCTAACCATAAGACTTAAGTCTCACCCTTATACCCTAACCCTAATACGAATCCTTAAGCCTAACCCCCAATCCTAACAATTAACCTTAACCCTAACTGTTAACGCTCACCCTAACCCTTAAATCAGACCAAAACCCTAACATTTAACCCTAACCCTAATCCCTAATGCTAACCCTAAGCCTTAACCCTTTACCCTAATCCTATCCCTTAAGCCTAACCCTAACCCTAATTCCTAACCCTAACCATAATCCCTAACCCTAACCCTAACACTAACCCTAACTCTGAATCTAACCCTAGCCCCTAAACCAACACTAACCCCTAACCCCTAACCCTAACACTAACACTAACTCCTAATTTCTAACCCCTGAACCACACTCGAACCCTAACCCCTAACCCCAAACAATTAACCATAACCATAACCCTAATTCTCACACTTCCTCCATTTTCAGAGTTCACCAAGCCTACAATAGAGCCATGCCATGAGTGAGAAGAGGCTCCGCCTGAGTCCTGCATGTAGGTCTGGGCCCAAGGCCCAGGTACGATGGTGTGGTGTCAAGGGGACCAATTCTGCACCCTTCTCACCATAGATTAAACAGGTCCTGTGCCCTTAAACTAACCGCTAAATCTAAGCCCTAACACTAAACCTAAACGCTAACCCTAAACCTAAGCCCTTATCCTAATGCCCAACACTAACACCAAACACTCACCCTAAACCTAACCCGTAACCCTAACCCCTAAACGTAACCCTAACCATGCACCCTATATCTAACCCTAACCCCTAACCCTAACCATAACACTTAACTCTAACCCTAAACTAACATAAACCCTTAACACTAAACCTAATCCCTAACCCTCATGCTTAACCCTAACCGTTAATCCTCACACTTACATTTAAACCTAACCCTAATTGTAATCTTTAACTCTAAACTTAACACTTAAACCTTAACCTGTACCAAAACCTATCCCCTAAACTGAACCCTAACACTAAACCTTAACGCGAAACCTAACTGTAACTGTTAAACCTAACACTAACCTTTAACTCTGACCCTAAACCTAACCCCTAACCCTAAGGCATCACCTTAACACTAAACTTCATCCCTAATTCTAACCATAATCCTAACCCTAAATCTAATTCTCAGACTTTTTCTTTCTCAGAGTTTAGAAAGCCTATAATCCTCCCATGCCATGTGTGAAAGGAGGCCCTGCCACTGTGTCCAGGGGCCAATACCCAGCATACGATAGAGTGATTTCCCGGCGAATATGCTAGCCCCCTAACCTCTCCGCCTAGTGCAGACAAGGCACGTGCCCTAAGCATAAACACAACCCCTAACCAATAACCCTAACCATAACTGTTAACTCTCACCCTAACATTTAACCCTGACACTAACCCTAACCCGTAAACCTATCCCTAAACCTTTACCCAAAGCCTAAGCCTTAACTCTAACACTATCATTTAACCCTAGCCCTAACCCCTAAATGTTACACTAACCATGAACCCTAAGCCTAACCGTAACCCCTAACACTAACCATAACACTTAACTGTAACCCTAAACCTAACAAGACCCCTTAACCCTAACACTAACCCCTAACCCTAGCCCTTAAACTTAACCCTAAACTTTTACCCTCACACTAACCTTTAACACTAACCATAATGCTAATCTTTAACCCTAAACCTAACACTTAACTCTTACCCTGTACGAAACCCTAACCCCTGACCTTAACCCTGACAATAAACCTTAACCCTAAACCTAACTTTAACCGTTAAAACTAACACTAACCTTAACCCTAACTCTATCCCTAACCCTTAACCCTAAGCCCTCACCCTAACACTAATCGTCATCCCTAATCCTAACCATAATCCTATCCCTAAATCTTAATCTCAGACGTCTTCCTCTCTCAGAGTTTAAAAAGCCCTCACCCTAAAATTTAACCCTAAACCTAACTGTAACTGTTTAAACTAACACTAATCTTTAACCATAACCCTAACCCTTAACCTGAACCCTAAGCCAAACTCTTAACCCTAATCCTATCCCTTAACCCTAACTCTAATCCCTAACTCGAACGCTAACACTAACCCCAACCCTAAACCTAACCCTAGCCCCTAACCCAACCCTCACCCC
This sequence comes from Eulemur rufifrons, assembly GCF_041146395.1. NCBI lineage: Eukaryota > Metazoa > Chordata > Mammalia > Primates > Lemuridae > Eulemur > Eulemur rufifrons. The sequence continues at coordinate 414,645 of NC_091004.1, read as the reverse complement.
AACCCCTAACCCTAACACTAACCCTAACCCCTAATGCCTAACCCCTAACCCTCATTTGAACACTCTCTCCTAAACCCAAATCCCTAACCCTAACCATAACCCTAATTCTCACACTTCTTCCATTCTGAGAGTTAACCAAGCCTACAATACAACCATGCCATGCATGAGAACAGACTCCCCCTGATTCCTGCATGTACGTCTGAGCCCAAGGCCCAGGGTACAATGCTGTGGTGTCTCAGCGACCGATTCCACACCCTTCTCACCATAGATTAAACAGGTCCTCTGACCTTAAACTAATCGCTAAATCTAAGTCCTAACACTAACCCCTACCCTAAACAGAAACCCTGACCCAAACTCCCTTCACTAACACTATACCCTTACACCAAACCTAACCCCTAAACCTAACCCCTAAACATAACCTTAACCATGAACCCTAAACCTGAACCTAAACCCTAACACTTAAGTGTAACCCTAAACCTAACACGAACCCCTAATCCTAACCCTAAACCCTAACCCTAACCCTTCACCTTAACCCTAACCGTTAACCCTCAGCTAACCCTTAAACCTAACACTAATCCTAATCTTTACCCCTAAGCCGAACACTTAACCCTAACCCTGTACCAAACCCTAATCCCTAACACTAAGCCCTCTCCCTAACACTAAACTTCATCCCTAACCCTAACCGTAATCCTAACCCTAAATCTAATTCTGAGACTTCTTGCTTTCTCAGAGTTTAGAAAGCCTACAATCCTCCCATGCCATGCATGAAAGGAGGCTCTGCCACTGTGCCCTGCATGAAACCCAGAGGCCCATACCCAGCATACGATAGAGTGGGTTCCTGGTGACAATCCCAGCCTCCGAGCCCCCCCACCTAGTGAAGACAGGGCCTGTGCCCTAAGCATAAACACTGCCCCTAACCCATAACCATAACCCTGATCATAACATCTGACCCTGATCCTATTGCTCACCTTAACATGTAAAACTCACCATAACCCTAACCCTAACCCCTTATCCTAACGTTAATGAATAATACTTACCCTGAGGACAACACCTATCCCATAATTCTAACCCTAACTCTTATTCATAACTGTAAAACCTAATACCTAATTGTAAGCTGCTAAACCTAAATTTAACCCTACCAACAGCCCTAACACTAACCCTAACCCTAACCCTTGATCCTTAAGCCTAAACCCTAACCCTAACCCTAACCCTAAGTATAAACTCTACCCCTCACCCATAACCCTAACCCTGAACATAAAACCTAACCCTGATCCTATTGCTCACCTTAACACGTAAAGCTCACCGTAACACTAACTTTAACCGCTTACCCTAACTTTAAGCATAAAACTGACCCTGAGACCAACCCCTATGCCATAATTCTAACCCTAACTCCTTACCATAACCATAACACCTAATCCCTAACCCTAATTCTAAACTGCTAAACCTAACCTTAAGGCTACAAAAAACCTTAACGGTAACACTAACCCTAACACCTAATCCTAACCCTGTGCCTGAAAATAAACCTAACCCTTAATCTTTAACCCTAATGCTAACCCATAACCCTAACCATAACACTTTACTCTAACCCTAAATCTAACACAAACGCTTAACACTAGCCCTAAACCCTAACCCTAACCCTTAAACACAAACCTAACCGTTAACACTCACACTAACCGTCAACCCTAATCCGAATTCTAATCTTTAACCCTAAACCTAACACTTAACCCTAACCCTGTACCAAACCCTAACCCCTAACCATAACCCTCACCCTAAAACGTAACCCTAAACCTAACTGTAACCGTTAAACCTAACTCTAACATTTAACCTTTACTCTACCCATAATCCCTAGCCCTAATCCCTCACCCTAGCACTAACCTCATTCCTAACCCTAACTATAATCCTAACCCTAAATCTAATTATCAGACTTCTTGCTTTCTCAGCGTTAGAAAGCCTACAATCCTCCCATGCCATGAATAAAAGGAGGCTCTACCACTGTGTCCTGCCGGAAACCCCAGTGCCCATACTCAGCATACACTAGAGTGGGTTCCCGACGACAATCGCAACCCCAAATCCCTCCCCCCCTGCCTAGTGCAGACAGGGCCCGAGTCGTAAGCATAAACCCTACCCCTCACCCCTAACCATAACCCTGAACATAACACCTGACCCTGATCCCATTGCTCACCTTAAAATGTAAATCTCACCATAACCCTAAATTTAACCCCTTATCATAACGTTAATGCATAACACTTACCCTGAGAACAACTCCTATCTCTGAATTCTAACCCTAACTCCAAGCCATAACCATAACACCTAATCCCTAATGCGAATTCTAAACTGCTAACCCTAACCTTAAACCTACCATCAAACCAAACATTACCCTAGCCCCTAACTTTAAAACTATGCCTAAAAATAACCCTAACACTTCACCCTTAATCCTAACCCCTAACTCTAACCCTAACCCTACCCCTAAGACCCTAACCATAACCCTAACTGTTAACCCTCACCCTAACACGTAACCCTGAACTTAACCCTAAACCTTAACACTAACCCTTAACCCTAACCCTAAGCCAAACCCTTAACCATAATCCTATCCTTTAACCCTAAACGCTAACCCTAATATTAACCCCAACCCTAAACCTAACCCTAGCACCCTAACCCAAACCCAACAACTAACCCCTATCCCTAACACTAACCCTAACTCCTAATCCCTAGGACCTAACCCTGACTCGAACCATAATCCCAAACTCCAAACCCCTAACCCAAACCCTAACCCTGATTCTCACACTACTTCCATTCTCAGAGTGAAGCAAGCCTACAATACAGCTATACTATGCGTGAGATGAGGCTCCACCTGAGTCCTGCATGTAGGTCCTTTCCCAAGGATCAGGGAACGATTTTGTGCTTTCGTGGAGACTCCGACAGCACCCTTCTCACCGTAAATAAAACAGGTCCTGTGCCCTTAAACTAAAAGCTAAATCTCAGCCCTAACACTAACACTAACCCCTAACCGTAAACATAAGCTCCGACCGTAACGCTGAACACGAACTCTAAAACCTTACCCTAAACCTAATCCCTAACCCTAACACTAACCCATAAACATAACACTAACCATGAACCCTAAACCTAACCCTAACCATAACACTTAACGCTAACCCTAAAGCCTACACGAAGACTTATTCCTAACACTAACAAAAACCCTAGCCCTTAGTCTTGATCCTTATCATTAACCCTCACACTAGCCCTTAACCCTAACCCTAATCCTAATCTTTAACCCTAAAGCTAAAACTTAAGCCTAACACTGTACCAAACGCTAAACCTTAACCTTAACCCTAACCCTAAAACATAACCATAAACCTGACTGTAACGGTTAAACCTAACACTAACCTTTAACCCTAACCACTGACCTTCAGAACGCACCCTAACACTAACCTTCATCCCTAAACATTACCATAAACCTACCCCTAAATCTAATTCTCAGACTTCTTGCTTTCTCAGAGTTTAGAAAGCCTACAATTCTCCCATGTCATGAGTAAAAGGAGGCTCTGCCACTGTGTCCTGCAAGAAACCCGGGGGCCCATAACTAGCGCATGATAGAGCGGGTTCCCAGTGGCAATCCTAGTCCCTAACCCCCCCCCCTCCTGGTGAAGACAGGGCCCGTGCGCTAAGCAAAAACACTATCCCTAACAGATAACCCTAACTCCAAACATAAAACCTAACCCTGATCCTGTTGCTCACCTTAAAACATAAACCTAACCATAACACTAATTTATCCCCTTATGTTAACGTTAATGCATAGCACCCAAAGAAGAAGCCCTATCCCATAATTCTAATCCTAACCCCTAGCCATAACCATAACACCTCATCCATATTCTAAAGTGCCAACCCTAAACTTCAACCTACCATCAACCCTAACCCTAACCCTAACCCTTAACCCTAAGCCCTCACCCTAACACTAATCTTCATCCCTAAACCGTGCCGTAATCCTAACCCGAAATCTAATTCTCAGACTTCTTGCTTTCTCAGAGTTTTGAAAGCCTACAATCCTACTAAGCCATGCATGAAAGCCCGCTCTGCGACAGTGTCCTGCAGGAAACCAGAGGCCCATACACTGCATACGATAGAGTAGGTTACCAGCGACCATCACAGACCCCTATCTTTGCCTCCTAGTGCATACAGGGCCCGTGCCCAGAGCATAAACCCTACCCCTCACCCATAAGACTAACCCAGAACATAACACCTAACCCTGATCATACTGCTCACCTTAAGAGGTAAAGCTCACCATAACCCTAACTTTAACACCTTATCTTAACGTTAATGCATGACACCCTGAGAAAAAGCACTATACTGTAATTCTAACGCTAACTCCTAGCCATAACCATAACACCTGATCCCGAATTCTGAAACGCCAACCCTAACCTTAACCCTACCAACAACACTAACACTAACCCTAACACCTTACCCTAACCCTACGCATAAAAATAACCCTAACCGTTGATCCTTAGTCATAACCCCTAACCTTAACCCTAACACTTAACCCTAATGCCAAGCCTAACCATTAAACATAACCCTAACACTTAACCTTAAACCTAACCTTTACCTTAATGCCTAGAGATCTAACCCTAACACTGACTTACAGTTAACACTAACCCTAACCCCCTAATGTTAACCTTAAACCTGAAACATAAACCTAACCCTTAACCCTAATCCTATCCCTAACCCCCTAACCCTATCCCTAACTGTTAACCCTCACCCTAACCCTTAACCGTGACCCTAACCCTAAACCTGAACCCTTACCCTAAGCCTAACCCTTAACCCTAACCCTATCCCTTAACCCTAACGCCTAACCCTAACGCTAACTCCAAACCTAAACCTTACCCTGGCCCCCTAAACCAGAGTTAACACCTAACCCGTAACACTAACTCTAACCCTAACCACTAATCCCTAGCACCTAACCCTGACTCCAAGCCTAACCCCTAACTCGAAACCCCTAACTCCAACCCTAACCCTAATTCTCACACTACTTCCATTCCCGAGTGAAGCAAGCCTACAATACAGCCATGCCATGTGTGAGATGAGGCTCCGCCTGAGTCCTGCATGTAGATCTTGTCCCAGGGCCCAGGGAATGATGTTGTGCTTTCGTGATGACTCCGACCGCACCCCTCTCACCGTAGATTAACCAGATCCTGTGCCCTTAAACTGACCGATAAATCTAAGCCCTACCACCAACCCTAACCCCTGACCCTGAACCTAAGCCCCGAGCCTAAAGCCCAACACTAACTCTAAACCCTTACCCTAAACCTAATCCTTAACCCTAATGCTAACCCCTAAACGTAACCCTAACCGTGGACAGTAAACCTAACCCTAACCTCTAACACAAACCCTAACACATAACTCGAACCCTAAAGCTAACCCTAATCCTTAACCCTAAACCTAAACCCTAACCCTAACTCTTAACCTTAACCCTAACCGTTAACTCTCACGCTAACCTTTAATCCTAACCCTAATCCTAATCTTCAACCGGAAACCTAACACTTAACCCTAACCCTGTACCTAACCCTAACCCTATACCAAACCCTAACCCCTCATCTTAACCCTAACCGTAAACCTCAACCCTAAACCGAACTGTAACCGTTAAACCTAAGAGTAACCTTTAACCCTAACCCTAATCCCTAACCCTAAGCCCTCACCCTAACACTAAACTTCATCCTTAACCCTAACCAGAATCCTAACCCTAAATCTAATTCTCAGACTTCTTGCTTTCTTAGAGTTTAGAAAGCCTGCAATCCTCCCATGCCATGCGTGAAAGGAGGCTCTACCACTGTGTCCTGCATCAAACCCACGGGCCCATACCCAGAGTACGATACAGTGGGATCCTGGTGACAATCCCAGTCCCCTAACCTCCCCCCACCCCCGCCTAAGGCAGACAGGGCCCGTGCGCTAAGCATAAACAATACCTGTAACAGATATCCCTCACCGTGAACATAACACCTAACCCTGTTCCTATTTCTCCCCTTAACACGTAAACCTCACCGTGAGCCTAACTTTAACCTCTTATCCTAACGTTAGTGCATAACCCATTCCCTGAGAACAACCCCTATCCCATAATTCTAACCCTATCTCCTAGTCGTCACTGTAACACCTAATCCCTAACCCTAATTCTAAACCGCTAACTCTAACCGTAACCCTGCCTACAACCCTAACACTGACAGTAACCCTTACTTCTAACCCCAACGCTATGCCTAACAAAAACCCTTAACCCTTCACCCTAACCCCTAAGCCTTACCCTAACCCTTAACCCTAATCCTAATCCTATCCATTCAACCTAACCCTAGCTCTTAAAGCTAACCCTAAACCTTACCCTCACGACTAGACCTAACCCTGACACTAACCTAACACCTAACCCTAACCATAACCCCTACAGCTAACCTTAACCCTGAACCCTAAACCTAACCCTAACACTGAACCCTCACTATATCCCCAACCTCTAAGCCTAATCCTAACCGTTAACCCTCACCCTAACACTTAAACTGGACCATAACACTAAACATTAACCGTAACACTAAACTTTAACCCTAAACCTGAGCCCAACCCTTAACGCTAATCCTATCCTTTTATCCTAAACCTAACTCCTAAACCAAACCCTAACACTAACCCCAATCCTAATTCTAACCATACCCCTTCATAAAACACTAACTCCTAACCCTAACACTTACCAAAAACCCTAATCGCTAATCCCTAACACTAACGCTTAACCTTTACCGTAACCGTTAACCCTCACCCTAACCCTTAACGCTGACCCTAACCTTAACCTTTAATCTAAGCCTGACCCTTAACCCTAACAGTAAGGAAAACCCTCACGCCAACCTTATCCCTTATCCCTAACCCTAACACTACAGCTAAAAATAACCCTAACCTTGGATCCTTAAACCTAACCCCTAACACTTGCTTTAACCCCAAACCCTAACCCTAATCCTAAGCATTAAACCTAACCCTATCTCTTAACCCTTACTCTAACGCCTAGATCTAACCCTAAAATCTAACCTACCACCTAATCCTAACCTTAAGCCCTAATGCTAACTCTAACCCTGAACCCTAAACCTACCCGTAAACCCTTAACACTAACCCTATCCATAAACCTTAACCCTGACCCTAACCATTACCCGCACCCAAGCATTTAACCCTGACCCTAACCCTAATCCTTAACGATAAACTTAACACTAAACCCCAACCCTAAGCCCAACACTTAACCCTAAACCTGACCCTTGACCCCTAACCCTAAACCTAAGCCTAACCCCAACCTGAACCCTTAATCTTGACCCTTACCCTTAACCCTCACACTAACCCTACTCCTAATCTTTAACCATGAAGCTAACACTGAAGCCTACCCCTGTGCCAAACGCTAAACCCAAACCTTAACCCGAACCCTGAGACTTAACCGTAAACCTAACTGTAACTGTTAAACCTAACACTAACCTTTAACCCCAACCCCTAACCCAAGACCCCACCCTGACACTAATCTTCATCCCTAAACATTACCAGAATCCTACCCCTAAATCTAATTCTCAGAGTTCTTGCTTTCTCAGAGTTTAGAAAGCCTACAATCCTCCCATGCCATGAGTAAAAGGGGGCTCTGCCACTGTGTCCTGCATGAAACCCAGGAGCCCATACCCAGCGTACGATAGAGTGTGTTCCCGGGGACAATCCCATCCCCCTAACCCCAGCCCCCCGCCCAGTGCAGACAGGGCCCGTACGCTAAGTATAAACACTACCCCTAACAGATAACCCTCACCCTGAACATAACACCTAACCCTGATCCTATTGCTCACCTTAAAACATAAACCTCCCCGTAACCCTAACTTAGCCCCTTAACTTAACGTGAATGCATAACACCTTGAGAAGAAGCCCTATCCCGTAATTCTAATCCTAAACCATAGTCATAACCGTAACACCTCATCCCTAATTCTAAAACGTCAAACCTAACCTTCACCCTACCAGCAACCCTAACCCTAACCCTAACCCCTAACCCTAAGCCCTCACCCTAACCACTAATCTTCATCCCTAAACCGTGCCGTAATCCTAACCCGAAATCTAATTCTCAGACTTCTTGCTTTCTCAGAGTTTTGAAAGCCTACAATCCTACTAAGCCATGCATGAAAGCCGGCTCTGCCACAGTGTGCTGCATGAAACCCAGAGGCCCATACACTGCGTGCGATAGAGTGGGTTCCCAGCGACCATCACAGACCCCTAACTTCGCCTCCTAGTGCATACAGGGCCCGTGCCCTAAGGATAAACCCTACCCCTCACCCATAACCCTAACCCAGAACATAACACCTAACCCTGATCCTACTGCTCACCTTAACAGGTAAAGCTCACCGTAACCCTAACTTTAACCCCTTATCTTAACGTTAATGCATGACACCCTGAGAACAAGACCTATACCGTAAATCTAACGCTAACTCCTAGCCATAACCATAACACCTCATCCCTAATTCTGAAACGCCAACCCTAACCTTAACCCTACCAACAACACTAACATTAACCCTAACCCCTTACGCTAACCCTATGCCTAAAAATAACCCTAACCTTTGATCCTGAGTCATTACCCATAATCTTAACCCTAACCCTCAACCCTAATCCCAATCCTTAACCATTAAACTTAACCCTAACTCTTAACCCTAACCCTGACCTTTACCCTAATGCCTAGAGATCTAACCGCAACACTGACCTACAGTTACACTAACCCTACCCTCTAACGCTAACCTTAAACCTGAACCATAAACCTAACCCTTAACCCTAACCCTATCCCTAACCCCCTTACCCTAACTCTAACTGTTAACCCTCACCCTAACCCTCAACCTTGACCCTAACCTTAAACCTTAATCCTAACCATGCGTTTCATGAGCCTCTGCCTTTGTCCTGCGTGACAGTTGAAGCCCAACACCAAGGGTAAGATGAAGTGGGGACGCAGCCTTGCTCCACACCCACAGTGCCCCGTACATTAGACGGGGCCCGTGCCCTAACACACACCGTTAAACGTAAGCCCTAACCCTATCACTAAACCAAACCCTTCGTAAGCCCTGAATCTAACTCCTAACAGTAACCCTAATCCCTGACCCTTACTCTTGCCTCTCACCCTAAACCTAAACCCAACCACTAAACATAATCCTAATCTCTAACCCTAACAGTAATCCTAACCCTAATTCTAACCTAAAACCCTAACCCCTAAATCTAATCCTAGTCCCTAACACCTAACCTTACCCTAAACCGAATTCCAATTCTCAGAGTTCTTCAATTCAAAAACTTAAAAAAGCCTAGAATCCACCAATGCCGTGTCTGAGATGAGCGTCCGCCCCTATGTCCTGCATGACAGGCAGGCGCCAATGCCCAGGGTACTATGGAGTGGAGTCCTGGGGTCTGTAGGCTTGCTAAACTCCAGTTTGGAAGAATTGCTATAGTCATATATAGGGATGCTTACATTTACTTATAGAAAGCAACTATTGATGTGTGATTTGTAGGCTTGCCTTACTCTAGTTTGGATGAAGAAGCTGAATCATATATAGGAATATTAGCTTTGAGTTAGAGGAAGCATCTATGGGGGGTGCTTTTTTGGCTTGTTAAACTCTGGTTTGGAAGAAGTTCGAGAGTCTTATATAGGAACGATATCATTCATTCAGAGAAAGCAATTATAGGGAGTTGGTTTGTAGGCTTGCTAAGCTCTAGTTTGGAGGAAGGCGAGAGTCATATATAGAACGCTTACGTTCACATAAAGCGTCTACGGGGGGACGGATTCTAGGCTTCCTAAACTCTAGCTTGGAAAAAGAGGACAGTTATGTATAGGAACTCTCGGCGGGGGATTTGTAGCATTGCTAAAATCTTAGATTGGAAAAGTTGCGAGAGTCATACATAGGAATGTTAACATTCACTCAATGAAAGCAACTATAAGGGGTGCTTTCCAGGCTGGCTACACTCTAATTTGGAAAAAGTGCGACAGTCATATATAGGAAGGCTTATATTCACTCAGACAAAGCAATTATGTGTAGGTGTATAGTAGGCATGCTAACTCTAGTTTGGAAAATTTCGAGAGCCATGTATAGGAAAGCATACAGTAACTTAGAGAAAGCAACGAACAGGGGTGGAGTGTAGGCTTTCTAAACTCTAGTTTGGAGGAAGTGCCATAGTCATATATAGGAACGCTTAAATTCGTTCAGAGAAAACAGCTGTTGGGGATTGGTTTGTAGACTTATTCAACTCTAGTTTGGAAGAAGTGCGAGAGACATATATAGGAATGTTTACATTGACTCAAAGAAAGCAACTATGGGGGAGTGTTATTTTGGCATGCCAGATGTTAGTTAAGAAGAGGTACAAGACTCATATATAGGAACGCTTACATTCACACAGCGAGAGCAACTACGGAGTAGTGTCAGGTAGACATGTTAAAGTCTAGCTTGGGAGAAGTTCCAGAGTCCTATATAGGAAAGGTAACAGCCACTTTGAAAAAGCAAGTCTTGGCGGGTGGTTTGTAGGCCTGCAAAACCCTGTTTTGGTTGAAGTGTGAGAGTCATATATGAGAAGGCTTACATTCACTCAGAGAAAGCAACGATGGGGTTGTTTGTAGGCTTACTAAACTGCAGTTTGGAAGAAGCACGAGAATCACATATAGGAGCACATACATTTTGACGCACTGAAAGTAACTATGGGGTGGTGTTTTATAGGCATGCTAAACTCTAGTTTGGACGAAGTTTGAGAATCACATATAAGAAAGCTTAGAGTCACTTAGAGAAAGCAAATCTCTGGGTGTGGAATGTAGGCCTGCTAAACTCTATTTTGGTTTAAGAGTGAGAGTCATATATGGGAAGGCTTACATTCCCTCAGAGAAAGCAACGACGGCGTGGTGGTTTGTAGGCATACTAAACTCTAGTTTGGAAGAAGTAGGAGAATGATATATGGGAACGCTTACATTCGCGTAGAGAAAGCAATTATGGGGTGGCGTTTTTGTAGCCATGCTAATCTCTAGTTTGGAAGAAGTTAAGGAGTAATATATAGGAAAGGGTACAGTCATAGAAACCAACTCTCGGGGGATGTTTTGTACACCTGCAAAACTCCAGTTTGGAAGTGGGAGAGAGTCATATTGGGGACCGCGTGCATTCACTCAGAGAAATCAACGATGGGATTGTGATTTGTAGGCATAGTCAACTCTAGTTTGGAAGAAGTACGAGAATCGTATATAGGAAAGCTTACCTTCACGCAGAGAAAGCAACTATGGAGTGATGTTTGTATGCCTACTAAAATATAGTTTGGAGGAAGTTCGAGAGCCATATCTGGGAAGCTTACAGTCACTTAGAGAAAGCAACCCTAGGGGGTGTTTCGTAGGCCTGCTAAACTCTATTTTCAATGAAGTGTTAGAATAATATATGGGAACTCAGTGAAAGCAACGTTGTGGTTGTGGTTCCTAGAAGAAGCAAGAGAATCACATGTAGAACCGCTTACATTCCGGCACCGAATGCAACTATGGGGTGGTGTTTTGTAGGCTTGCAAAACTCTAGTTTGGACGAAGTTTGAGAGTCATATATAGGAAAGTTTACAGTCACGTAGAGAAAGCAACTCTCTGGGTGTGGAATGTAGAGTTATTTTGGTTGAAATAGAGTTATTTTGGTTGAAATGTGAGAGTCATATATGGGAACGCTTACATTCACTCAGAGAAAACAACGTTTGGGTGGTGGTTTGTAGGGCATACTAAACTGTAGTTTGGAAGAAGTACGAGAGTCCTATATAGGAACACTTACATTCACACAGAGAAAGCACTTATGGCGTCAGGTTTTGTAGGCATGCTAAACTGTAGTTTGGAAGAAGTTGGAGAACCTTATACAGGAAAGATTACCGTCACCCAGGGAAAGCAACTCTCGGGAGATTTTTTTGTACACATGCTAAACTCTAATTTGGATGAAGTGTGAGAGTCAAACATGGGACCGCTTACATTCCCTCAGAGAAACAACACTGGGGTGGTTTTTGTAGGCATACTAAATAGTTTGGAAGAAGTACGAGAATGATATTTGGGAACGCTTACATTCACACAGAGAAAGCAACTACGTGGTGGTGTTTTGTAAGCATGCTATAGTTTGGAAGAAGTTCCAAACCTGAACAGTCATTTAGAGAAAGCAACTCTTGGTGGGTGATTTTTAGGTCTGCTAAATTGTATTTTGAAAGAAGTACCAGAGTCATATATACTAATGCTTACATTCATGCAAAGAAAAAACCATGGGGTGATGTTTTGTGGGCATGTTAACCTGTAGTTTGGAAGAAGTTGGAGAGTCTTATTTAGGAAAGCTTACAGTCACCTAGAGAAAGTAACTCTCGGGAGAGCCTTTCTTGGCCTGCTAAACTCTACTTTGCATCAATTGTGAGAGTCAAACATGGGAATGCTTTCATTCATTCAGAGAACGCAACGTTTGGGTGGTGGTTTGTAGGCATTCTAAACTGTATTTTGGAGGAAGTACGAGAGTCATGTATATGAACGCTTACATTCATGCAGAGAAAGCAACTGTGGGGTGGTTTCTAGGCATGCTAAACTCTAGTTTGGACGAAGTTTGACAATCACATATAAGAAAGCTTAGAGTCGCTTAAAGCAAATCTCTGGGTGTGGAATGTAGGTGTGCCAAACTCTATTTTGGTTTCAGAGTGAGAGTCATATATGGGAAGGCTTACATTCACTCAGAGAAAGCAACGATGGTGTGGTCGTTTGTAGGCATACTGAACTCTAGTTTGGAAGAAGTAGGAGAATGATATATGGGAACGCTTACATTCATGCAGAGAAAGCAATTATGGGATGGCTTTTTTGTAGCCATGCAAATCTCTATTTTGCAAGAAGTTAAAGAGTAATATATAGGAAAGCGTACCGTCATTTATAGAAACCAACTTTCGGGGGATGATTTGTAGGCCTGCAAAACTCTACTTTGGAAGAAGGGGGAGAGTCATATGGGGGACTGGGTATATTCACTCGGAGAAATCAACGACGGGGTTGTGGTTTGTAGGCATACTAAACTCTAGTTTGGAAGAAGGACGAGAATCATTTATAGGAACGCTTACATTCATGCAGAGAAAGCAACTATGGAGTGATGTTTGTATGCCTACTAAACGATAGATTGGAGGATGCTCGAGAGTCATATCTGGAAAGCTTACAGTCATTTAGAGAAAGCAACTCTCTGGGGGTGGTTTGTAGGCCTGCTAAACTCTATTTTCAATGAAGTGTTCGAATCATATACAGGAACGCTTACATTCACTCAGAGAAAGCAACGTTGGGGTGGCCGTTTTTGAGCATACTAAACTCTACTTTCGAAGAGGTACGAGAGACATACATAGGAACGCTTACATTAACACAGAGAAAGCAAATACGGGGTGCTGTAGTGCAGGCATGCTAAACTATAGATTGGAAGAAGTTCGAAAGCTGACAGTCACTTAGAGAAAGCAACTCTTGGCGGGTGATTTTTAGGTCTGCTAAATTGTATTTTGAAAGACGTACAAGAGTTATATACACAAACGCTTACATTTATGCAGAGAAAGAAACTATGGGGTGATGTGTTGTTGGCATGCTAAACTGCAGTTTGAAAGGACTTCCAGAGTGTTATATAGGATAGCTACAGTCACCTAGAGAAAACAACACTCGGGACAGCTTTGCAAGCCTCTAAACACTAATTAGCAGCAATTGTGAGAGTCAAATATGGGAAAGCTTACATTCACGGAGAGAACACAACGTTTGGGTGGTGGTTTGTAGGCATAATAACTGTAGGTCGGAAGAAGTAGGAGAGTCATATATATGAACAGTTACATTCACGCAGAGAAAGAAACTGTTGGGTGGTGTATGTACGCATGTTAATCTATACTTTGGAGGAAGTTTGAGAGTCATATCTGGGGAAAATTACAGTCACATAGCTAAATCAACCATCGGGGACTGGTTTGTAGGTCTGCTAAATTCTATTTTGGAAAAAGTGATTCATATAAGGGAATGCTTATGTTCACTCAGAGAAAGCAACGATGCGGTGGTGTACTGTTGGCATGCTAAACTTTAGTTTGGAAGAAGTTCGAGAGTTTTACATAGGAAAGCTTACATTCACCTAGAGAAAGCAACTCTCAGGATGTGGTTTATAGGCCTGGTGAACTCTAATTTGGATCAAGTGTGAGAGTCATACATACGAGTTCCAAAATACAGTTTAGTATGCCTACAAACCACCAGCCTAACATTGCTTTCTCTGAGTGGATATAGGCCTTCCCTTATATGAATCTCGGACTGCTTTCAAAATGCAATTTGCCGGACCTACAAAACACCGCCCGAGAGTTGCTTTCTCTCACTATAAGCTTTCCTATATATGACTTTGGGACATAGTTTAGCATGCCAACAAAAGGCCACCCCATAGTTTGCGTGAATGTAAGCGTTCCTATGCATCACGCTCGTACTTCTTCCAAAGTATAGTACACCTACCAACCACCTCCCCAACGTTGCTTTTTCTGAGTGAATGTAAGCATTCTTTTATTCTCGTACTTCCTCCAAACTCCAGTTTAGTGTGACTAAAAATCACCACCGCAACCTTGCTTTCTCTGAGTGAATGTTAGCGTTCCCATTTAAGATTCACACTTCATCCAAAATAGAATTTAGCAGAACTACAAACCGGCCCCCAAGGGTTGCTTTCTCTGTGAGACTGTAAGCTTTCCTATTACTCTTAACTTCTTCGCAACTAGAGATTTGCATGCCTACAAAACACCACCCCATAGTTGCCCTCTCTGCGTGAATGTAAGCACTCATATATATGACTCTGCTACTTCTTCCAAAATACAGTTTAGTATGCTTACAAACAACCAACCAAACGTTGCGTTCTCTCAGAGAATGTTAGCGTTCCCAAGTATGACTGTTCCAAATGATGCAAAGTAGAGTTTAGCAGGCTTACAAACTATCTCTCGAAAGTTGCTTCCTCTGGGGGACTGTAAGCTTTCCTATAAAAGACTGTCGAACGTCTTCGAAACTACATTTCAGCACGCCAACAAAACATAACCACATAGTTTCTTTCTCAGCATAAATATAAGCGATTTTATATATGACTCTTGTACTTCTATCAAAATACAATTTAGCAGACCTCAAAATCAACCGCCAAGAGTTGCTTTCTCTAAGTCACTGTCAGCTTTCGAACTTCTTCCAAATTATATTTTATCATGCCTACAAAACACCACCCCATAGTTGCTTTCTCTGCGTCCATATAATCGTTCATATATATGACTCTCGTACTTCTTCCAAACTGGAGTTAGTATACCTACAAACCGGCACCCAAATTTACCTTTCTCTGAGTGAATGAAGCGTATCCATGTATGCCTCTTTCACTTCATCCAAATTAGAGTTTAGCGGCCCACAAACCACCTCCTGTGAGTTGCTTTCTCTAGGTGACTGTAAACTTTCCTATATAAGACTCTCGAACTTCTTCCAAACTACAGTTTAGCATGCCAACAATACAGCGCCCCATCGTTGATTTCTCTGAGTGAACATAAGCGTTCCCATATATGACTCTCACTCTTCTTCCAAAATAGAATTTAGCAGACCTACACAACACCCGATGGTTCCAATTCTCTAGGTGACTTTAATTTTTCCCACATATGACTCTCGAACTTTCTCCAAACTAGATTATGATGATTACATAGACCACCCCACAGTTGCTTTCTCTGCGTGAATGTAACCGTTCATATATGACTCTCCTACTTCTTTTGAACTACAGCATTTATTCCTACAAACCATCACGACAACGTTCTTTCTGTGAGTGAATGCAAGCGTTCTCACACTTCATCCAAATTACAGTTTAGCAGACCTACCAACAAACTACAGAGATTTGTTTTTCTCTGTGTCACTGTAATCTTTCCTATGTAAGGCTCTCGAACTTCTTCCAAACCACAGTTTAGCATGCCAACAAAATACGATCACAGAGTTGCTTTCTCTGCGTGAATGTAAGCATTCGTATATATGACTCTCCTACTTCCTCCAAAATACAGTTTAGAATGCTTACAAACCACCACCCAAACGTTGCGTTCTCTGAGTGAATGTAAGCGTGCCCATGTTTGACTCTCACAATTGATGCAATCTAGAATTTAGCATGCTTAGAAACAATCTCCCGAGAGTTGCTTTCTCTGGGTGACTGTAAACTTTCCTATGTAAGACTCGCGAACTTCTTCCAAACTACAGTTTAGCATGCCAACAAAACACCGCCCCATAGTTGATTTCTCTTCGTGATCATAAGCGTTCCCATATATGACTCTCATTCTTCTTTCAAAATAGAATTTAGCAGATCTACAAAATGGCCCCCGATGGTTGCTTTCTCTAAGTGACTGTAATTTTCCCCAGATATGACTTTCGAAATTCCTCCAAACTACAGATTAGCATGCATACATACGCCACCCAACAGTTGCTTTCTCTGCGTGAATGTAACCGTTCATATATGACTCTCCTACTTCTTCCGAACTACAGTTATTATGCCTACAAACCAACACCCAAACGTTGTGTTCTCTGAGTGAATGTAAGCGTTCCCATGTTTGACTCTCACAATCGCTGCTTGTTAGAGTTTAGCAGGCTTGCAAAGCTCTCCTGAGTGTTGCTTTCTCTAGGTGACTGTAAGCTATCCTACATAACACTCTCGAACTTCTTCCAAACTGCAGTTTAGCATCCCCACAACACATCACCCCATAGTTTCTTTCTACGCATGAATGTAAGCGTTTGTATATAAGACTCTGACACGTCTTTCAAAATACAATTTAGCAGACTTAAAAAATCACCCGCCAAGAGTTGCTTTCTCTAAGTGACTGTCAGCTTTCGAACTTCTTCCATTCTATAGTTTAGCATGCCTGCACTACAGCACCCCGTATTTGCTTTCTCTGTGTTAATGTAAGCGTTCGTATTTATGTCTCTTGTACCTCTTCCAAAGTAGAGTTTAGTATGCTCACAAACGGCCACCCCAACGTTGCTTTCTCTGAGTGAATGTAAGCGTTCCTGTATATGATTTTAACACTTCATTGAAAATAGAGTTTAGCAGGCCTACGAACCACCCCCTGAGAGTTTCTTTCTCTAAATGACTGTAAGCTTTCCAGATATGACTCTCGAACATCCTCCAAACTATAGTTTAGTAGGCATACACACATCACTCCATAGCTGGTTTGTCTGCGTGAATGTAACCGTTCATATATATGACTTTCCTACTTCTTCCGAACTACAATTAAGGCCACAAACTGCAACCCAAACCTTGCGTTCTGAGTGGATGTAAACCTTCCCATACTTGACTTTAAGAGTTGGTGCAAATTATCAGGCTTAGAAATCATCTCCCAAGAGTTGCTCTCTCTAGGTGACTGTAAGCTTTGCTATATAAGATTCTAAACTTCCTCCAAACTATAGTTTAGTAGGCATACAAACCTCACTCCATAGTTGCTTTCTCTGCATGAATGTAAGCGTTCCTATATATGATTCTCCTACTTTCTCCAAACTAGAGTTTAGTATGCCTACAAAACACAACCCCATCCTCGATTTCTCTGAGTCAATGTACGTGGTCCCCAATATGACTCTCCCACTTCTTCCAAAGTAGAGTTTTGCAGGCCTACCCTTCATCCCCCGAAAGTTGGTTTCTATAAATGAGTGTACGCTTTCCCATATAACTTCTTCCAAACTAGATATTAGCATGGGTACAAAAAAGCCACCCCATAATTACTTTCTCTGCATGAATGTAAGCGTTCCCATATATCATTTTCCTACTTCTTCCAAACTAGAGTTTAGTATGCCTACAAACCACCACACCATCGTTGCTTTCTCTGAGTGAATGTAACCCTTTCCATATATGACTCTCAATCTAAACCAAAATAGAGTTTAGCACGCCTACATTCCACACCCAGAGATTTGCTTTCTCTAAGTGACTCTAAGCTTTCTTATATGTGATTCTCAAACTTCGTCCAAACTAGAGTTTAGCACGCCTAGAAAACACCACCCCACAGTTCCTTTCTCTGCATGAATGTAAGCGTTTGAATATATGACTCTGGTACTTCTTTCAAAATACAATTTAGCAGACCTAAAAATCCACCGCCAAGAGTTGCTTTCTCTAAGTGACTGTCTGCTTTCGAACTTCTTCCAAACTATATTTTAGCAGGCCTACAAAACACCACCCCATAGTTGCTTTCTCTGCGTCCATATAAGCGTTCATATATATGACTCTAGTACTTCTTCCAAACTGGAGTTAGTATACCTACAAACCGGCACCCCAATTTACCTTTCTCTGAGTGAATGAAGCGTATCCATGTATGCCTCTTTCACTTCATCCAAATTAGAGTTTAGCAGCTTACAAACCACCTCCTGTGAGTTGCTTTCTCTAGGTGACTGTAAACTTTCCTATATAAGACTTTCGAACTTCTTCCAAACTACAGTTTAGCATGCCAACAATACAGCGCCCCATCGTTGATTTCTCTGAGTCAACATAAGCGTTCCCATATATGACTCTCACTCTTTTTCCAAAATAGAATTTAGCAGACCTACACACCAGCCCCCGATTGTTCCTTTCTCTAAATGACTCTAATTTTCCCCAGATATGACTCTCGAACTTCCTCCAAACTACAGATTATGATGATTACATACGCCACTCCACAGTTACTTTCTCTGCGTAAATGTAACCGTTCATATATGACTCTCCTACTTCTTCGAACTACAGTTGTTATTCCTACAAACCACCACGACAAAGTTCTTTCTCTGAGTGAATGCAAGCGTTCTCACACATCATCCAAATTACAGTTTAGTAGACCTACCAACAAACTACAGAGAGTTGTTTTCTCTGTGTCACTGTAATCTTTCCTATATAAGGCTCTCGAACTTCTTCCAAACCACAGTTTAGCATGCCAACAAAATACGATCACAGAGTTGCTTTCTCTGCGTGAATGTAAGCATTCGTATATATGACTCTCCTACTTCCTCCAAAATACAGTTTAGAATGCTTACAAACCACCACCCAAACGTTGTGTTCTCTGAGTGAATGTAAGCGTTCCCATGTTTGACTCTCACAATTGATGCAAATTAGAGTCTAGCACGCTTAGAAACAATCTGCCGAGAGTTACTTTCTCTAGGTGACTGTAAGCTTTCTTATATAAGACTCGCGAACTTCTTCCAAACTACACTTTAGCATCCCAACGAAACACTGCCCTATCGTTGATTTCTCTGAGTGAACATAAGCGTTCCCACATATGAATTTCACTCTTCTTCCAAAATAGAATTTAGCAGATCTACAAAACGGCCCCCGATTGTTGCTTTCTCTAAGTGACTGCAATTTTCCCCAGATATGACTCTCGAACTTCCTCCAAAGTATAGATTAACATGCGTACATACACCACCCAACAGTTTCTTTCTCTGCGTGAATGTAACCGTTCATACATATGACTCTCCTACTTCTTAGGGTAAAGGTTAAGCGTTAGGGTTAGGGATTAGTGATTAGGGTTTTTGGTTAGTGTTAGGGTTAGCGGTTAGGAGTTAGTGTTTTATGAAGGGGTATGGTTAGAATTAGGATTGGGGTTAGAGTTAGGGTGAGGTATAGGGGTTAGGTTTAGGGTAAAAGGATAGGATTAGGGTTACGGGTTGGGCTTAGGTTTAGGGTTAAAGTTTACTGCTAGGGTAAGGGATAGGGTTCAGGGTTAGCTTTAGGGGTTCTGGATAGGGTTAGGTGTTAGGTTAGTGTCAGGGTTAGGTCTAGTCGTGAGGGTAAGGTTTAGGGTTAGCTTTAAGAGCTAGGGTTAGGTTTAATGGTTAGGATTAGGATTAGGGTTAAGGGTTAGGGTAAGGCTTAGGGGTTAGGGTGAAGGGTTAGGGTCAAGGGTTAGGGTTTTTGTTAGGCATAGCGTTGGGGTTAGAAGTAAGGGTTACTGTCAGTGTTAGGGTTGTAGGTAGGGTTACGGTTAGGGTTAGCGGTTTAGAATTAGGGTTAGGGATTAGGTGTCACAGTGATGACTAGGAGATAGGGTTAGAATTATGGGATAGGGGTTGTTCTCAGGAAATGGGTTATGCATTAACGTTAGGATAAGAGGTTAAAGTTAGGCGCACGGTGAGGTTTACGTGTTAAGGGGAGAAATAGGAACAGGGTTGGGTTGTTATGTTCAGGGTTAGGGTTATCTGTTAAAGGTATTGTTTATGCTTAGCGCACGGGCCCTGTCTGCATTAGGCGGGCGGGGGGAGTTTAGGGGGCTGGGATTGTACCCGGGAACCCACTCTATCATACTCTGGGTATGGGCCCGTGGGTTTCATGCAGGACACAGTGGTAGAGCCTCCTTTCACGCATGGCATGGGAGGATTGCAGGCATTCTAAACTCTAAGAAAGCAAGAAGTCTGAGAATTAGATTTAGGGTTAGGATTATGGTTAGGGTTAAGGATGAAGTTTAGTGTTAGGGTGAGGGCTTAGGGTTAGGGATTAGGGTTAGGGTTAAAGGTTACTCTTAGGTTTAACGGTTACACTTTGGTTTAGGGTTGAGGTTTACGGTTAGGGTTAAGATGAGGGGTTAGGGTTTGGTACAGGGTTAGGGTTAAGTGTTAGGGTTAGGGTTGAAGATTAGGATTAGGGTTAGGATTAAAGGTTAGCGTGAGAGTTAACGCTTAGGGTTAAGGTTAAGAGTTAGGGTTTAGGGTTAGAGTTAGGGTTAGTTTTAGGGTTAGAGTTATGTGCTATGGTTTGTGTTAGAGGTTAGGGTTAGGTTTACTGGTCACGGTTACGGTTAGGTTTAGGGGGTAGCATTAGGGTTAGGGTTAGGGTTAAGGGATAGGATTAGGGATAAGTGTTGGGCTTAGGGTTAGGGTTTAGTGTTAGGGTTATCATTAAGGATTAGGGGAAGGGTCAGGGTTAAATGCTTGGGTGCGGGTAATGGTTAGGGTCAGGGTTAAGGTTCACGGATAGGGTTAGTGTTAAGGGTTACGTGTAGGTTTAGGGTTCAGGGTTAGAGTTAGCATTAGGGCTTAAGGTTAGGATTAGGCGGTAGGTTAGATTTAGGGTTAGATCTAGGCTTTAGGGTAAGGGCTAGCGTTACGGTTAAGAGATAGGGTTAGGTTTAATGCTTAGGATTAGGGTTAGGGTTTGGGGTTAAAGTAAGTGTTAGGGGTTAGGTTTAAGGATCAAAGGTTAGGGTTATTTTTAGCTGTAGTGTTAGGGTTAGGGATAAGGGATCCCATTAGCATTAAGGGTCTTCCTTACTGTAGGGTTAAGGGTTAGGCTTAGAGTTAAAGGTTAAGGTTAGGGTCAGTGTTAAGATTTAGGGTGAGGATTAACGGTTAGGGTAAAGGTTAAGCGTTAGGGTTAGGGATTAGTGATTAGGGTTTTTGGTTAGTGTTAGGGTTAGTGGTTAGGAGTTAGTGTTTTATGAAGGGGTATGGTTAGAATTAGGATTGGGGTTAGAGTTAGGGTGAGGTATAGGGGTTAGGTTTAGGGGTTAGTTTTAGGGTAAAAGGATAGGATTAGGGTTACGGGTTGGGCTTAGTTTTGGGGTTAAAGTTTACTGCTAGGGTTAGGGATAGGGTTCAGGGTTAGCTTTAGGGGTTCTGGTTAGGGTTAGGTGTTAGGTTAGAGTCAGGGTTAGGTCTAGTCGTGAGGGTAAGGTTTAGGGTTACCTTTAAGAGCTAGGGTTAGGTTTAATGGTTAGGATTAGGATTAGGGTTAAGGGTTAGGGTAAGGCTTAGGGGTTAGGGTGAAGGGTTAGGGTTTTTATTAGGCATAGCGTTGGGGTTAGAAGTAAGGGTTACTGTCAGTGTTAGGGTTGTAGGTAGGGTTACGGTTAGGGTTAGCGGTTTAGAATTAGGGTTAGGGATTAGGTGTCACAGTGATCACTAGGAGATAGGGTTAGAATTATGGGATAGGGGTTGTTCTCAGGAAATGCGTTATGCATTAACGTTAGGATAAGAGGTTAAAGTTAGGCTCACGGTGAGGTTTACGTGTTAAGGGGAGAAATAGGAACAGGGTTGGGGGTTACGTTCAGGGTTAGGGTTATCTGTTAAAGGTATTGTTTATGCTTAGCGCACGGGCCCTGTCTGCATTAGGCGGGCGGGGGGAGTTTAGGGGGCTGGGATTGTACCCGGGAACCCACTCTATCATACTCTGGGTATGGGCCCGTGGGTTTCATGCAGGACACAGTGGTAGAGCCTCCTTTCACGCATGGCATGGGAGGATTGCAGGCTTTCTAAACTCTAAGAAAGCAAGAAGTCTGAGAATTAGATTTAGGGTTAGGATTCTGGTTAGGGTTAAGGATGAAGTTTAGTGTTAGGGTGAGGGCTTAGGGTTAGGGATTAGGGTTAGGGTTAAAGGTTACTCTTAGGTTTAACGGTTACACTTTGGTTTAGGGTTGAGGTTTACGGTTAGGGTTAAGATGAGGGGTTAGGGTTTGGTACAGGGTTAGGGTTAAGTGTTAGGTTTACGGTTGAAGATTAGGATTAGGGTTAGGATTAAAGGTTAGCGTGAGAGTTAACGCTTAGGGTTAAGGTTAAGAGTTAGGGTTTAGGGTTAGAGTTAGGGTTAGTTTTAGGGTTAGAGTTATGTGCTATGGTTTGTGTTAGAGGTTAGGGTTAGGTTTACTGGTCACGGTTACGGTTAGGTTTAGGGGGTAGCATTAGGGTTAGGGTTAGGGTTAAGGGATAGGATTAGGGATAAGTGTTGGGCTTAGGGTTAGGGTTTAGTGTTAGGGTTATCATTAAGGATTAGGGGAAGGGTCAGGGTTAAATGCTTGGGTGCGGGTAATGGTTAGGGTCAGGGTTAAGGTTCACGGATAGGGTTAGTGTTAAGGGTTACGTGTAGGTTTAGGGTTCAGGGTTAGAGTTAGCATTAGGGCTTAAGGTTAGGATTAGGCGGTAGGTTAGATTTAGGGTTAGATCTAGGCTTTAGGGTAAGGGCTAGCGTTACGGTTAAGAGATAGGGTTAGGTTTAATGCTTAGGATTAGGGTTAGGGTTTGGGGTTAAAGTAAGTGTTAGGGGTTAGGTTTAAGGATCAAAGGTTAGGGTTATTTTTAGCTGTAGTGTTAGGGTTAGGGATAAGGGATCCCATTAGCATTAAGGGTCTTCCTTACTGTAGGGTTAAGGGTTAGGCTTAGAGTTAAAGGTTAAGGTTAGGGTCAGTGTTAAGATTTAGGGTGAGGATTAACGGTTAGGGTAAAGGTTAAGCGTTAGGGTTAGGGATTAGTGATTAGGGTTTTTGGTTAGTGTTAGGGTTAGTGGTTAGGAGTTAGTGTTTTATGAAGGGGTATGGTTAGAATTAGGATTGGGGTTAGAGTTAGGGTGAGGTATAGGGGTTAGGTTTAGGGGTTAGTTTTAGGGTAAAAGGATAGGATTAGGGTTACGGGTTGGGCTTAGTTTTGGGGTTAAAGTTTACTGCTAGGGTTAGGGATAGGGTTCAGGGTTAGCTTTAGGGGTTCTGGTTAGGGTTAGGTGTTAGGTTAGTGTCAGGGTTAGGTCTAGTCGTGAGGGTAAGGTTTAGGGTTACCTTTAAGAGCTAGGGTTAGGTTTAATGGTTAGGATTAGGATTAGGGTTAAGGGTTAGGGTAAGGCTTAGGGGTTAGGGTGAAGGGTTAGGGTTTTTATTAGGCATAGCGTTGGGGTTAGAAGTAAGGGTTACTGTCAGTGTTAGGGTTGTAGGTAGGGTTACGGTTAGGGTTAGCGGTTTAGAATTAGGGTTAGGGATTAGGTGTCACAGTGATCACTAGGAGATAGGGTTAGAATTATGGGATAGGGGTTGTTCTCAGGAAATGCGTTATGCATTAACGTTAGGATAAGAGGTTAAAGTTAGGCTCACGGTGAGGTTTACGTGTTAAGGGGAGAAATAGGAACAGGGTTGGGGGTTACGTTCAGGGTTAGGGTTATCTGTTAAAGGTATTGTTTATGCTTAGCGCACGGGCCCTGTCTGCATTAGGCGGGCGGGGGGAGTTTAGGGGGCTGGGATTGTACCCGGGAACCCACTCTATCATACTCTGGGTATGGGCCCGTGGGTTTCATGCAGGACACAGTGGTAGAGCCTCCTTTCACGCATGGCATGGGAGAATTGCAGGCTTTCTAAACTCTAAGAAAGCAAGAAGTCTGAGAATTAGATTTAGGGTTAGGATTCTGGTTAGGGTTAAGGATGAAGTTTAGTGTTAGGGTGAGGGCTTAGGGTTAGGGATTAGGGTTAGTGTTAAAGGTTACTCTTAGGTTTAACGGTAACACTTTGGTTTAGGGTTGAGGTTTACGGTTAGGGTTAAGATGAGGGGTTAGGGTTTGGTACAGGTTAGGGTTAAGTGTTAGGTTTAGGGTTGAAGATTAGGATTAGGGTTAGGATTAAAGGTTAGCGTGAGAGTTAACGCTTAGGGTTAAGGTTAAGAGTTAGGGTTTAGAGTTAGAGTTAGGGTTAGTTTTAGGGTTAGAGTTATGTGCTGTGGTTTGTGTTAGAGGTTAGGGTTAGGTTTACTTGTCACGGTTAGGGTTACGTTTAGGGGGTAGCATTAGGGTTAGGGTTAGGGTTAAGGGATAGGATTAGGGATAAGTGTTGGGCTTAGGGTTAGGGTTTAGTGTTAGGGTTATCATTAAGGATTAGGGACAGGGTCAGGGTTAAATGCTTGGGTGCGGGTAATGGTTAGGGTCAGGGTTAAGGTTCACGGAT
>NC_091004.1:347500-352500 GCF_041146395.1 Eulemur rufifrons | reverse complement strand
GAGATTTAGAGTGAGGGTTAACAGTTAGGGTAAAGGTTAAGCGTTAGGGTTAGGGATTAGTGATTAGGCTTTTTGGATAGTGTTAGGGTTAGCGGTTAGGAGTTAGTTTTTTATGAAGGGGTATGGTTAGAATTAGGATTGGGGTTAGAGTTAGGGTGAGGTATAGGGGTTAGGTTTAGGGGTTAGTTTTAGGGTAAAAGGATAGGATTAGGGTTACGGGTTGGGCTTAGGTTTAGGGTTAAAGTTTACTGCTAGGGTTAGGGATAGGGTTCAGGGTTAGCTTTAGGGGTTCTGGTTAGGGTTAGGTGTTAGGTTAGTGTCAGGGTTAGGTCTAGTCGTGAGGGTAAGGTTTAGGGTTAGCTTTAAGAGCTAGGGTTAGGTTTAATGGTTAGGATTAGGATTAGGGTTAAGGGTTAGGGTAAGGCTTAGGGGTTAGGGTGAAGCGTTAGGGTCAAGGGTTAGGGTTTTTGTTAGGCATAGCGTTGGGGTTAGAAGTAAGGGTTACTGTCAGTGTTAGGGTTGTAGGTAGGGTTACGGTTAGGGTTAGCGGTTTAGAATTAGGGTTAGGGATTAGGTGTCACAGTGATGACTAGGAGATACGGTTAGAATTATGGGATAGCGGTTGTTCTCAGGAAATGGGTTATGCATTAACGTTAGGATAAGAGGTTAAGGTTAGGCGCACGGGGAGGTTTACGTGTTAAGGGGAGAAATAGGAACAGGGTTGGGTGTTATGTTCAGGGTTAGGGTTATCTGTTAAAGGTATTGTTTATGCTTAGCGCACGGGCCCTGTCTGCATTAGGCGGGCGGGGGGAGTTTAGGGGGCTGGGCTTGTACCCGGGAACCCACTCTATCATACTCTGGGTATGGGCCCGTGGGTTTCATGCAGGACACAGTGGTAGAGCCTCCTTTCACCCATGGCATGGGAGGATGGCAGGCTTTCTAAACTCTAAGAAAGCAAGAAGTGTGAGAATGAGATTTAGGGTTGGATTCTGGTTAGGGTTAAGGATGAAGTTTAGTGTTAGGGTGAGGGCTTAGGCTTAGGTATTAGGGTTAGGGTTAAAGGTTACTCTTAGGTTTAACGGTACACTTTGGTTTAGGGTTGAGGTTTACGATTAGGGTTAAGATGAGGGGTTAGGTTATGGTACAGGGTTAGGGTTAAGTGTTAGGTTTAGTGTTGAAGATTAGGATTAGGGTTAGGATTAAAGGTTAGCGTGAGAGTTAACGCTTAGGGTTAAGGTTAAGAGTTAGGGTTTAGGGTTAGGGTTAGGGATAGGGTTAGTTTCAGTTAGTTTAGTGCTATGGTTTGTGTTAGAGGTTAGGGTTAGGTTTACTGGTCACGGTGAGGGTTACGTTTAGGGGTTAGCATTAGGGTTAGGGTTAAGGGATAGGATTAGGGATAAGTGTTGGGCTTAGGGTTAGGGTTTAGTGTTAGGGTTATCATTAAGGATTAGGGGTAGGGTGAGGGTTAAATGCTTTGGTGCGGGTAATGGTTAGGGTCAGGGTTAAGGTTGACGGATAGGGTTAGTGTTAAGGGTTACGGGTAGGTTTAGGGTTCAGGGTTAGAGTTAGCATTAGGGCTTAAGGTTAGGATTAGGCGGTAGGTTAGATTTAGGGTTAGATCTAGGCTTTAGGGTAAGGGCTAGCGTTAGGGTTAAGAGATAGGGTTAGGTTTAATGCTTAGGATTAGGGTTAGGGTTTGGGGTTAAAGTAAGTGTTAGGGGTTAGGCTTAAGGATCAAAGGTTAGGGTTATTTTTAGCTGTAGTGTTAGGGTTAGGGATAAGGGATCCCATTAGCATTAAGGGTCTTCCTTACTGTAGGGTTAAGGGTTAGGCTTAGAATTAAAGGTTAAGGTTAGGGTCAGTGTTAAGATTTCGGGTAGGGTTAACGGTTAGGGTAAAGGTTAAGCGTTAGGGTTAGGGATTAGTGATTAGGGTTTTTGGTTAGTGTTAGGGTTAGCGGTTAGGAGTTAGTGTTTTATGAAGGGGTATGGTTAGAATTAGGATTGGGGTTAGAGTTAGGGTGAGGTATAGGGTTTAGGTTTAGGGTAAAAGGATAGGATTAGGGTTACGGGTTGGGCTTAGGTTTAGGGTTAAAGTTTACTGCTAGGGTTAGGGATAGGGTTCAGGGTTAGCTTTAGGTGTCTGGTTAGGGTCAGGTGTTAGGTGAGTGTCAGGGTTAGGTCTAGTCGTGAGGGGAAGGTTTAGGGTTAGCTTTAAGAGCTAGGGTTAGGTTTAATGGTTAGGATTAGGATTAGGGTTAAGGGTTAGGGTAAGTCTTAGGGGTTAGGGTGAAGGGTTGGGGTCAAGGGTTAGGGTATTTGTTAGGCATAGCGTTGGGGTTAGAAGTAAGGGTTACTGTCAGTGTTAGGGTAGTAGGTAGGGTTACGGTTAGGGTTAGCGGTTTAGAATTAGGGTTAGGGATTAGGTGTCACAGTGATGACTAGGAGATAGGGTTAGAATTATGGGATAGGGGTTGTTCTCAGGAAATGGGTTATGCATTAACGTTAGTATAAGAGGTTAAAGTTAGGCGCACGGGGAGGTTTACGTGTTAAGGGGAGAAATAGGAACAGGGTTGGGTGTTATGTTCAGGGTTAGGGTTATCTGTTAAAGGTATTGTTTATGCTTAGCGCACGGGCCCTGTCTGCATTGGGCTGGCGGGGGGAGTTTAGGGGGCTGGGATTGTACCCGGGAACCCACTCTATCATACTCTGGGTATGGGCCCGTGGGTTTCATGCAGGACGCAGTGGTAGAGCCTCCTTTCACGCATGGCATGGGAGGATTGCAGGCTTTCTAAACTCTAAGAAAGCAAGAAGTCTGAGAATTAGATTTAGGGGTAGGATTATGGTTAGGGTTAAGGATGAAGTTTAGTGTTAGGGTGAGGGCTTAGGGTTAGGGATTAGGGTTAGGGTTAAAGGCTACTCTTAGGTTTAACGGCTACACTTTGGTTTCGGGTTGAGGTTTACGGTTAGGGTTAAGATGAGGGGTTAGGGTTTGGTACAGGTTTAGGGTTAAGTGTTAGGTTTAGGGTTGAAGATTAGGATTAGGGTTAGGATTAAAGGTTAGCGTGAGAGTTAACGCTAAGGGTTAAGGTTAAGAGTTAGGGTTTAGGGTTAGGGTTGGGGTTAGGTTTAGTTTTAGGGTTAGAGTTATGTGCTATGGTTTGTGTTAGAGGTTAAGGTTAGGTTTACTGGTCACGGTTAGGGTTACGTTTAGGGGTTTGCGTTAGGGTTAGGGTTAAGGGATAGGATTAGGGTTAAGTGTTGGGCTTAGGGTTAGGGTTTAGTGTTAGTGTTATCATTAAGGATTAGGGGTAGAGTCAGGGTTAAATGCTTGGGTGCGGGTAATGGTTAGGGTCAGGGTGAAGGTTCACGGATAGGGTTAGTGATAAGGGTTACGGGTAGGTTTAAGGTTCAGGGTTAGAGTTAGCATTAGGGCTTAAGGTTAGGATTAGGCGGTAGATTCGATTTAGGGTTAGATCTAGGCGTTAGGGTAAGGGCTAGCGTTAGGGTTCAGAGATAGGGTTAGGTTTAATGCTTAGGATTAGGGTTAGGGTTTGGGGTTAAAGTAAGTGTTAGGGGTTAGGTTTAAGGATCAAAGGTTAGGGTTATTTTTAGCTGTAGTGTTAGGGTTAGGGATAAGGGATCCCATTAGCATTAAGGGTCTTCCATACTGTAGGGTTAAGGGGTAGGCTTAGAGTTAAAGGTTAAGGTTAGGGTCAGTGTTAACATTTAGGGTGAGGGTTAACGGTTAGGGTAAACGTTAAGTGTTAGGGTTAGGGATTAGTGATTAGGGTTTTTGGTTAGTGTTAGGTTAGCGATTAGTGTTTTATGAAGGGGTATGGTTAGAATTAGGATTGGGGTTAGAGTTAGGGTGAGGTATAGGGGTTAGGTTTAGGGGTTAGTTTTAGGGTAAAAGGATAGGATTAGGGTTACGGGTTGGGCTTAGGTTTAGGGTTAAAGTTTACTGCTAGGGTTAGGGATAGGGTTCAGGGTTAGCTTTAGGGGTTCTGGTGAGGGTTAAGTGTTAGGTTAGTGTCAGGGTTAGGTCTAGTCGTGAGGGTAAGGTTTAGGGTTAGCTTTAAGAGCTAGGGTTAGGTTTAATGGTTAGGATTAGGATTAGGGTTAAGGGTTAGGGTAAGGCTTAGGGGTTAGGGTGAAGGGTTAGGGTCAAGGGTTAGGGTTTTTGTTAGGCATAGCGTTGGGCTTAGAAGTAAGGGTTACTGTCAGTGTTAGGGTTGTAGTAGGGTTACGGTTAGGGTTAGTGGTTTGGAATTAGGGTTAGGGATTAGGTGTCACAGTGATGACTAGGAGATAGGGTTAGAATTATGGGATAGGGGTTGTTCTCAGGAAATGGGTTATGCATTAACGTTAGGATAAGAAGTTAAAGTTAGGCGCACGGTGAAGTTTACGTGTTAAGGGGAGAAATAGGAACAGGGTTGGGTGTTATGTTCAGGGTTAGGGTTATCTGTTAAAGGTATTGTTTATGCTTAGCGCACGGGCCCTGTCTGCATTAGGCGGGCGGGGGGAGTTTTGGGGGCTGGGATTGTACCCGGGAACCCACTCTATCATACTCTGGGTATGGGCCCGTGGCTTTCATACAGGACACAGTGGTAGAGCCTCCTTTCACGCATGGCATGGGAGGATTGCAGGCTTTCTAAACTCTAAGAAAGCAAGAAGTCTGAGAATTAGATTTAGGTTTAGGATTATGGTTAGGGTTAAGGATGAAGTTTAGTGTTAGTGTGAGGGCTTAGGGTTAGGGATTAGGGTTAGGGTTAAAGGTTACTCTTAGGTTTAACGGTTACACTTTGG
This sequence comes from Eulemur rufifrons, assembly GCF_041146395.1. Taxonomy (NCBI): domain Eukaryota; kingdom Metazoa; phylum Chordata; class Mammalia; order Primates; family Lemuridae; genus Eulemur; species Eulemur rufifrons. The sequence goes on along the minus strand of NC_091004.1, from coordinate 347,692 downwards.
TTTAGGGCTGAGGTTTACGGTTAGGGTTAAGATGAGGGGTTAGGGTTTGGTACAGGGTTAGGGTTAAGTGTAAGGTTTAGGATTGAAGATTAGGATTAGGGTTAGGATTATAGGATAGCGTGAGAGTTAACGCTTAGGGTTAAGGTTAAGAGTTAGGGTTTAGGGTTAGGTTTAGGGTTAGGGTTAGTTTTA
>NC_091004.1:322500-340000 GCF_041146395.1 Eulemur rufifrons | reverse complement strand
GTTAGGGTTAGGTGTTAGGGTAGTGTCAGCGTTAGGTCTAGTCGTGAGGGTAAGGTTTAGGGTTAGCTTTAAGAGCTAGGGTTAGGTTTAATGGTTAGGATTAGGATTAGGGTTAAGGTTTAGGGTAAGGCTTAGGGGTTAGGGTGAAGGTGTAGGGTTTTTGTTAGGCATAGCGTTGGGGTTAGAAGTAAGGGTTACTGTCAGTGTTAGGGTTGTAGTAGGGTTACGGTTAGGGTTAGCGGTTTAGAATTAGGGTTAGAGATTAGGTGTCACAGTGATGACTGGAGATAGAGTTAGAATTATGGGATAGGGGTTGTTCTCAGGAAATGGGTTATGCATTAACGTTAGGATAAGAGGTTAAAGTTAGGCGCACGGTGAGGTTTACGTGTTAAGGGGAGAAATAGGAACAGGGTTGGGTGTTATGTTCAGGGTTAGGGTTATCTGGTAAAGGTATTGTTTATGCTTAGCGCACAGGGCCTGTCTGCATTGGGAGGGCGGGGGGAGTTTAGGGGGCTGGGATTGTACCCGGGAACCCACTCTATCATACTCTGGGTATGGGCCCGTGGGTTTCATGCAGGACGCAGAGGTAGAGCCTCCTTTCACGCATGGCATGGGAGGATTGCAGGCTTTCTAAACTCTAAGAAAGCAAGAAGTCTGACAATTAGATTTAGGGTTAGGATTATGGTTAGGGTTAAGGATGAAGTTTAGTGTTAGGGTGAGGGCTTAGGGTTACAGATTAGGGTTAGGGTTAAAGGTTACTCTTAGGTTTAATGGTTACACTTTGGTATAGGGTTGAGGTTTACCGTTAGGGTTAAGATGAGGGGTTAGGGTTTGGTACAGGGTTAGGGTTAAGTGTTAGGTTTAGGGTTGCAGATTAGGATTAGGGTTAGGTTTAAAGGTTAGCGTGAGAGTTAACGCTTAGGGTTAAGGTTAAGAGTTAGGGTTTAGGGTTAGGGTTAGGTTTAGGGTTAGTTTTAGGGATAGAGTTCTGTGCTACGCTTTGTGTTAGAGGTTAGGGTTAGGTTTACTGGTCACGGTTAGGGTTACGTTTACGGGGTAGCATTAGGGTTAGGGTTAGGGTTAAGGGATAGGATTAGGGATAAGTGTTGGGCTTAGGGTTAGGGTTTAGTCTTAGGGTTAGCATTAAGGATGAGGGTTAGGGTCAGGTTTAAACGCTTGGGTGCGGGTAATGGTTAGGGTCAGGGTTAAGGTTCACGGATAGGGTTAGTGTTAAGGGTTACGGGTAGGTTTAGGGTTCAGGGTTAGAGTTAGCATTAGGGCTTAAGGTTAGGATTAGGCGGTAGGTTAGATTTAGGGTTAGATCTAGGCGTTAGGGTAAGGGCTAGCGTTAGGGTTAAGAGATAGGGTTAGGTTTAATGCTTATTATTAGGGTTAGGGTTTGGGGTTAAAGTAAGTGTTAGGGGTTAGATTTCAGGATCAAAGGTTAGGGTTATTTTTAGCTGTAGTGTTAGGGTTAGGGATAAGGGATCCCATTAGCATTAAGGGTCTTCCTTACTGTAGGATTAAGGGATAGGCTTAGAGTTAAAGGTTAAGCTTATGGTCAGTGTTAAGATTTAGGGTGAGGGTTAACAGTTAGGGTAAAGGTTAAGCGTTAGGGTTAGGGATTAGTGATTAGGGTTTTTGGTTAGTGTTAGGGTTAGCGGTTAGGAGTTAGTGTTTTATGAAGGGGTATGGTTAGAATTAGGATTGGGGTTAGAGTTAGCGTGAGGTGTAGGGGTTAGGTTTGGGGGTTAGTTTTAGGGTAAAAGGATAGGATTAGGGTTACGGGTTGGGCTTAGGTTTAGGGTTAAAGTTTACTGCTAGGGTTAGGGATAGGGTTCAGGGTTAGCTTTAGGGGTTCTGGTTAGGGTTAGGTGTTAGGTTAGTGTCAGGGTTAGGTCTAGTCGTGAGGGTAAGGTTTAGGGTTAGCTTTAAGAGCTAGGGTTAGGTTTAATGGTTAGGATTAGGATTAGGGTTAAGGTTTAGGGTAAGGCTTAGGGGTTAGGGTGAAGGGTTAGGGTCAAGGTTTAGGGTTTTTGTTAGGCATAGCGTTGGGGTTAGAAGTAAGGGTTACTGTCAGTGTTAGGGTTGTAGGTAGGGTTACGGTTAGGGTTAGCGGTTTGGAATTAGGGTTAGGGATTAGGTGTCACAGTGATGACTAGGAGATAGGGTTAGAATTATGGGATAGGGGTTGTTCTCAAGAAATGGGTTATGCATTAACGTTAGGATAAGAGGTTAAAGTTAGGCGCACGGTGAGGTTTACGTGTTAAGGGGAGAAATAGGAACAGGGTTGGGTGTTATGTTCAGGGTTAGGGTTATCTGTTAAAGGTATTGTTTATGCTTAGCGCACGGGCCCTGTCTGCATTAGGCGGGCGGGGGGAGTTTATGGGGCTGGGATTGTACCCGGGAACCCACTCTATCATACTCTGGGTATGGGTCCGTGGGTTTCATGCAGGACACAGTGGTAGAGCCTCCTTTCACGCATGGCATGGGAGGATTGCAGGCTTTCTAAACTCTAAGAAAGCAAGAAGTCTGAGAATTAGATTTAGGGTTAGGATTATGGTTAGGGTTAAGGATGAAGTTTAGTGTTAGGGTGAGGGCTTAGGGTTAGGGATTAGGGTTAGGGTTAAAGGCTACCCTTAGGTTTTACGGTTCCACTGTGGTTTAGGTTTGAGGTTTACGGTTTGGGTTAAGATGAGGGGTTAGAGTTTGGTACAGCGTTAGAGTTAAGTATTAGGTTTAGTGTTGAAGATTAGGATTAGGGTTAGGATTAAAGGTTAGCGTGAGAGTTAACGCTTAGGGTTAAGGTTAAGAGTTAGGGTTTAGGGTTAGGTTTAGGGTTAGTGTTAGTTTTAGGGTTAGAGTTATGTGCTATGGTTTGTGTTAGCGGTTAGGGTTAGTTTTACTGGTGACGGTTAGGGTTACGTTTTGGGGTTAGCATTAGGGTTAGGGTTAGGGTTAAGGGATAGGATTAGGGTTAAGTGTTGGGCTTAGGGTTAGGGTTTAGTGTTAGGGTTAGCATTAAGGATTAGGGTTAGGGTCAGGGTTAAATGCTTGGGTGCGGGTAATGGTTAGGGTCAGGGTTAAGGTTCACGGATAGGGTTAGTGTTAAGGGTTACGGGTAGGTTTAGGGTTCAGGGTTAGAGTTAGCATTAGGACTTAAGATTAGGATTAGGCGGTAGGTTAGATTTAGGGTTAGATCTAGACGTTAGGGTAAGGGCTAGCGTTAGGGTTAAGAGATAGGGTTAGGTTTAATGCTTAGGATTACGGTTAGGGTTTGGGGTTAAAGTAAGTGTTAGGGGTTAGGTTTAAGGATCCAAGGTTAGGGTTATTTTTAGCTGTAGTGTTAGGGTTAGGGGTAAGGGATCCCATTAGCATTAAGGGTCTTCCTTACTGTAGGGTTAAGGGTTAGGCTTAGAGTTAAAGGTTAAGGTTAGGGTCAGTGTTAAGATTTAGGGTGAGGGTTAACGGTTAGGGTAAAGGTTAAGCGTTAGGTTTAGGGATTAGTGATTAGGGTTTTTGGTTAGTGTTAGGGTTAGCGGTTAGGAGTTAGTGTTTTATGAAGGGGTATGGTTAGAATTAGGATTGGGGTTAGAGTTAGGGTGAGGTATAGGGCTTAGGTTTAGGGGTTAGTTTTAGGGTAAAAGGATAGGATTAGGGTTACGGGTTGGGCTTAGGTTTAGGGTTAAAGTTTACTGCTAGGGTTAGGGATAGGGTTCAGGGTTAGCTTTAGGGGTTCTGGTTAGGGTTAGGTGTTAGGTTAGTGTCAGGGTTAGGTCTAGTCGTGAGGGTAAGGTTTAGGGTTAGCTTTAAGAGCTAGGGTTAGGTTTAATGATTAGGATTATTATTAGGGTTAAGGTTTAGGGTAAGGCTTAGGGGTTAGGGTGAAGGGTTAGTGTCAAGGGTTAGGGTTTTTGTTAGGAAAAGCGTCGGGGTTAGAAGTAAGGGTTACTGTCAGTGTTAGGGTTGTAGGTAGGGTTACGGTTAGGGTTAGCGGTTTAGAATTAGGGTTAGGGATTAGGTGTCACAGTGATGACTAGGAGATAGGGTTATTATTATGGGATAGAGGTTGTTCTCAGGATATGGGTTATGCATTAACGTTAGGATAAGAGGTTAAAGTTAGGCGCACGGTGAAGTTTACGTGTTAAGGGGAGAAATAGGAACAGGGTTGGGTGTTATGTTCAGGGTTACGGTTATCTGTTAAAGGTATTGTTTATGCTTAGCGCACGGGCCCTGTCTGCATTAGGCGGGCGGGGGGGAGTTTTGGGGGCTGGGATTGTACCCGGGAACCCACTCTATCATACTCTGGGTATGGGTCCGTGGGTTTCATGCAGGACACAGTGGTACAGCCTCCTTTCACGCATGGCATGGGAGGATTGCAGGCTTTCTAAACTCTAAGAAAGCAAGAAGTCTGAGAATTAGATTTAGGGTTAGGATTCTGGTTAGGGTTAAGGATGAAGTTTAGTGTTAGGGTGAGGGCTTAGAGTTAGGGATTAGGGTTAGGGTTAAAGGTTACTCTTAGGTTTAACGGTTACACTTTGGTTTAGGGTTGAGGTTTACGGTTAGGGTTAAGATGAGGGGTTAGGGTTTGGTACAGGGTTAGGGTTAAGTGTAAGGTTTAGGGTTGAAGATTAGGTTTAGGGTTAGGATTAAAGGTTAGCGTGAGAGTTAACGCTTAGGGTTAAGGTTAAGAGTTAGGGTTTAGGGTTAGGTTTAGGGTTAGGGTTAGTTTTAGGGTTAGAGTTATGTGCTATGGTTTGTGTTAGAGGTTAGGGTTAGGTTTACTGGTGACGGTTAGGGTTACGTTTAGGGGTTAGCATTAGGGTTAGGGTTAGTGTTAGGGTTAAGGGATAGGATTACGGTTAAGTGTTGGGAGGAGGGTGAGGTTTTAGTGTTAGGGTTATCATTAAGGATTAGGGGTAGGGTCAGGGTTAAATGCTTGGGTGCGGGTAATGGTTAGGGTCAGGGTTAAGGTTCATGGATAGGGTTAGTGTTAAGGGTTACGGGTAGGTTTAGGGTTCAGGGTTAGAGTTAGCATTAGGGCTTAAGGTTAGGATTAGGCGGTAGGTTAGATTTAGGGTTAGATCTAGGCGTTAGGGTAAGGGCTAGCGTTAGGGTTAAGAGATAGGGGTAGGTTTAATGCTTAGGATTAGGGTTAGGGTTTGGGGTTAAAGTAAGTGTTAGGTGTTAGGTTTAAGGATGAAAGGTTACTGTTATTTTTAGCTGTAGTGTTAGGGTTACGGAAAAGGGATCCCATTAGCATTAAGGGTCTTCCTTACTGTAGGGTTAAGGGTTAGGCTTAGAGTTAAAGGTTCAGGTTAGGGTCAGTGTTAAGATTTAGGGGGAGGGTTAACGGTTAGGGTAAAGGTTAAGCGTTAGGTTTAGGGATTAGTGATTAGGGTTTTTGGTTAGTGTTAGGGTTAGCGGTTAGGAGTTAGTGTTTTATGAAGGGGTATGGTTAGAATTAGGATTGGGGTTAGAGTTAGGGTGAGGTATAGGGGTTAGGTTTAGGGGTAAGTTTTAGGGTAAAAGGATAGGATTTGGGTTACGGGTTGGGCTTAGGTTTAGGGTTAAAATTTACTGCTAGGGTTAGGGATAGGGTTCAGGCTTAGCTTTAGGGGTTCTGCTTAGGGTTAGGTGTTAGGTTAGTGTCAGGGTTAGGTCTAGCCGTGAGGGCAAGGTTCAGGGTTAGCTTTAAGAGCTAGGGTTAGGTTTAATGGTTAGGATTAGGATTAGGGTTAAGGGTTAGGGTAAGGCTTAGGGGTTAGGGTGCAGGGTTAGGGTTTTTGTTAGGCATAGCGTTGGGGTTAGAAGTAAGGGTTACTGTCACTGTCAGGGTTGTAGGTAGGGTTACGGTTAGGGTAAGCGGTTTAGAATTAGGGTTAGGGATTAGGTGTCACAGTGATGACTAGGAGATAGGGTTAGAATTATGGGATAGGGGTTGTTCTCAGGAAATGGGTTATGCATTAACGTTAGGATAAGAGGTTAAAGTTAGGCGCACGGTGAGGTTTACGTGTTAAGGGGAGAAATAGGAACAGGGTTGGGTGATATGTTCAGGGTTAGGGTTATCTGTTAAAGCTTTTGTTTATGCTTAGCGCACGGGCCCTGTCTGCATTAGGCGGGCGGGGGGAGTTTAGGGGGCTGGGATTGTACCCGGGAACCCACTCTATCATACTCTGGGTATGGGCCCGTGGGTTTCATGCAGGACACAGTGTTAGAGCCTCCTTTCACGCATGGCATGGGAGGATTGCAGGCTTTCTAAACTCTAAGAAAGTAAGAAGTCTGAGAATTAGATTTAGGGTTTGGATTATGGTTAGGGTTAAGGATGAAGTTTAGTGTTAGGGTGAGGGCTTAGGGTTAGGGATTAGGTTTAGGGTTAAAGGTTACTCTTAGGTTTAACGGTTACACTTTGTTTTAGGGTTGAGGTTTAAGGTTAGGGTTAAGATGAGGGGTTAGGGTTTGGTACAGGATTAGGGTTAAGTGTTAGGCTTAGGGTTGAAGATTAGGATTAGGGTTAGGATTAAATGTTAGTGTGAGAGTTAACGCTTAGGGTTAAGGTTAAGAGTTAGGGTTTAGGGTTAGGGTTGGGGTTAGGTTTAGTTTTAGGGTTAGAGTTATGTGCTATGGTTTGTGTTAGAGGTTAAGGTTAGGTTTACTGGTCACGGTTAGGGTTACGTTTAGGGGTTTGCGTTAGGGTTAGGGTTAAGGGATAGGATTAGGGTTAAGTGTTGGGCTTAGGGTTAGGGTTTAGTGTTAGTGTTATCATTAAGGATTAGGGGTAGGGTCAGGGTTAAATGCTTGGGTGCGGGTAATGGTTAGGGTCAGGGTTAAGGTTCACGGATAGGGTTAGTGTTAAGGGTTACGGGTAGGTTTAGGGTTCAGGGTTAGAGTTAGCATTAGGGCTTAAGGTTAGGATTAGGCGGTAGGTTCGATTTAGGGTTAGATCTAGGCGTTAGGGTAAGGGCTAGCGTTAGGGTTCAGAGATAGGGTTAGGTTTAATGCTTAGGATTAGGGTTAGGGTTTGGGGTTAAAGTAAGTGTTAGGGGTTAGGTTTAAGGATCCAAGGTTAGGGTTATTTTTAGCTGTAGTGTTAGGGTTAAGGATAAGGGATCCCATTAGCATTAAGGGTCTTCCTTACTGTAGACTTAAGGATTAGGCTTAGAGTTAAAGTTTAAGGTTAGGGTCAGTGTTAAGATTTAGGGTGAGGGTTAACGGTTAGGGTAAAGGTTAAGTGTTAGGGTTAGGGATTAGTGATTAGGGTTTTTGGTTAGTGTTAGGTTAGCGGTTAGTGTTTTATGAAGGGGTATGGTTAGAATTAGGATTGGGGTTAGAGTTAGGGTGAGGTATAGGGGTTAGGTTTAGGGGTTAGTTTTAGGGTAAAAGGATAGGATTAGGGTTACGGGTTGGGCTTAGGTTTAGGGTTAAAGTTTACTGCTAGGGTTAGGGATAGGGTTCAGGGTTAGCTTTAGGGGTTCTGCTGAGGGTTAAGTGTTAGGTTAGTGTCAGGGTTCGGTCTAGTCGTGAGGGTAAAGTTTAGGGTTAGCTTTAAGAGCTAGAGTTAGGTATAATGGTTAGGATTAGGATTAGGGTTAAGGGTTAGGGTAAGTCTTAGGGGTTAGGGTGAAGGGTTAAGGTCAAGGGTTAGGGTTTTTGTTAGGCATAGCGTTGGGGTTAGAAGTAAGGGTTACTGTCAGTGTTAGGGTTGTAGGTAGGGTAACGGTTAGGGTTAGCGGTTTGGAATTAGGGTTAGGGATTAGGTGTCACAGTGATGACTAGGAGATAGGGTTAGAATTATGGGATAGGGGTTGTTCTCAGGAAATGGGTTATGCATTAACGTTAGGATAAGAGGCTAAAGTTAGGCGCACGGTGACGTTTACGTGTTAAGGGGAGAAATAGGAACAGGGTTGGGTGTTATGTTCAGGGTTAGGGTTATCTGTTAAAGGTATTGTTTATGCTTAGCGCACGGGCCCTGTCTGAATTAGGCGGGCGGGGGGGAGTTTTGGGGGCTGGGATTGTACCCGGGAACCCACTCTATCATACTCTGGGTATGGGTCCGTGGGTTTCATGCAGGACACAGTGGTAGAGCCTCCTTTCACGCATGGCATGGGAGGATTGCAGGCTTTCTAAACTCTAAGAATGCAAGAAGTCTGAGAATTAGATTTAGGGTTAGGATTATGGTTAGGGTTAAGGATGAAGTTTAGTGTTAGGGTGAGGGCTTAGGGTTAAGGATTAGGGTTAGGGTTAAAGGTTACTATTAGGTTTAACAGTTACACTTTGGTTTAGGGTTCAGGTTTACGGTCAGGGTTAAGATGAGGGGTTAGGGTTTGGTACAGGGTTAGGGTTAAGTGTAAGGTTTAGCGTTGAAGATTAGGATTAGGGTTAGGATTATAGGATAGCGTGAGAGTTAACGCTTAGGGTTAAGGTTAAGAGTTATTGTTTAGGGTTAGGTTTAGGGTTAGGGTTAGTTTTAGGGTTAGAGTTATGTGCTATGGTTTGTGTTACAGGTTAGGGTTAGGTTTACTGGTGACGGTTAGGGTTACGTTTAGGGGTTAGCATTAGGGTTAGGGTTAGGGTTAGGGTTAAGGGATAGGATTACGGTTAAGTGTTGGCCTTAGGGTTAGGGTTTAGTGTTAGGGTTATCATTAAGGACTAGGGGTAGGGTCAGGGTTAAATGCCTGGGTGCAGGTAATGGTTAGGGTCAGGGTTAAGGTTCACGGATAGGGTTAGTGTTAAGGGTTACGGGTAGGTTTAGGGTTCAGGGTTAGAGTTAGCATTAGGGCTTAAGGTTAGGATTAGGCGGTAGGTTCGATTTAGGGTTAGATCTAGGCGTTCGGGTAAGGGCTAGCGTTAGGGTTAAGAGATAGGGTTAGGTTTAATGCTTAGGATTAGGGTTAGGGTTTGGGGTTAAAGTAAGTGTTAGGGGTTGGGTTTGAGGATGAAAGGTTACTGTTATTTTTAGCTGTAGTGTTAGGGTTACGGAAATGGGATCCCATTATCATTAAGGGTCTTCCTTACTGTAGGGTTAAGGGTTAGGCTTAGAGTTAAAGGTTCAGGTTAGGGTCAGTGTTAAGATTTAGGGTGAGGGTTAACGATTAGGGTAAAGGTTAAGCGTTAGGGTTAGGGATTAGTGATTAGGGTTTTTGGTTAGTGTTAGGGTTAGCGGTTAGGAGTTAGTGTTTTATGAAGGGGTATGGTTAGATTTAGGATTGGGGTTAGAGTTAGGGTGAGTTATAGTGGTTAGGTTTAGGGGTTAGTTTTAGGGTAAAAGGTTAGGATTAGGGTTACGGGTTGGGCTTAGGTTTAGGGTTAAAGTTTACTGCTAGGGTTAGGGATAGGGTTCAGGCTTAGCTTTAGGGGTTCTGCTTAGGATTAGGTGTTAGGTTAGTGTCAGGGTTAGGTCTAGTCGTGAGGGCAAGGTTCAGGGTTATCTTTAAGAGCTAGGGTTAGGTTTAATGGTTAGGATTAGGATTAGGGTTAAGGGTTAGGGTAAGGCTTAGGGGTTAGGGTGCAGGGTTAGGGTTTTTGTTAGGCATAGCGTTGGGGTTAGAAGTAAGGGTTACTGTCAGTGTTAGGGTTGTAGGTAGGGTTACGGTTAGGGTTAGCGGTTTAGAATTAGGGTTAGGGATTAGGTGTCACAGTGATGATTAGGAGATAGGGTTAGAATTATGGGATAGGGGTTGTTCTCAGGAAATGGGTTATGCATTAACGTTAGGATAAGAGGTTAAAGTTAGGCGCACGGTGAGGTTTACGTGTTAAGGGGAGAAATAGGAACAGGGTTGGGTGTTATGTTCAGGGTTAGGGTTATCTGTTAAAGGTATTGTTTATGCTTAGCGCACGGGCCCTGTCTGCATTAGGCGGGCGGTGGGGAGTTTTGGGGGCTGCGATTGTACCCGGGAACCCACTCTATCATACTCTGGGTATGGGTCCGTGGGTTTCATACAGGACACAGTGGTAGAGCCTCCTTTCACGCATGGCATGGGAGGATTGCAGGCTTTCTAAACTCTAAGAAAGTAAGAAGTCTGAGAATTAGATTTAGGGTTAGGATTATGGTTAGGGTTAAAGATGAAGTTTAGTGTTAGGGTGAGGGCTTACGGTTAGGGATTAGGGTTAGGGTTAAAGGTTACTCTTAGGTTTAACGGTTACACTTTGGTTTAGGGTTGAGGTTTACGGTTAGGGTTAAGATGAAGGGTTAGGCTTTGGTACAGGGTTAGGGTTAAGTGTAAGGTTTAGGGTTGAAGATTAGGATTAGGGTTAGGATTATAGGATAGCGTGAGAGTTAACGCTTAGTGTTAAGGTTAAGAGTTAGGGTTTAGGGTTAGGTTTAGGGTTAGGGTTAGATTTAGGGTTAGAGTTATGTGCTATGTTTTGTGTTACAGGTTAGGGTTAGGTTTACTGGTGACGGTTAGGGTTACGTTTAGGGGTTAGCATTAGGGTTAGGGGTAGGGTTAGGGTTAAGGGATAGGATTACGGTTAAGTGTTGGCCTTAGGGTTAGGGTTTAGTGTTAGGGTTATCATTAAGGACTAGGGGTAGGGTCAGGGTTAAATGCCTGGGTGCAGGTAATGGTTAGGGTCAGGGTTAAGGTTCATGGATAGGGTTAGTGTTAAGGGTTACGGGTAGGTTTAGGGTTCAGGGTTAGAGTTAGCATTAGGGCTTAAGGTTAGGATTAGGCGGTAGGTTCAATTTAGGGTTAGATCTAGGCGTTCGGGTAAGGGCTAGCGTTAGGGTTAAGAGATAGGGTTAGGTTTAATGCTTAGGATTAGGGTTAGGGTTTGGGGTGAAAGTAAGTGTTAGGGGTTGGGTTTAAGGATGAAAGGTTACTGTTATTTTTAGCTGTAGTGTTAGGGTTACGGAAATGGGATCCCATTATCAATAAGGGTCTTCCTTACTGTAGGGTTAAGGGTTAGGCTTAGAGTTAAAGGTTAAGGTTAGGGTCAGTGTTAAGATTTAGGGTGAGGGTTAACGGTTAGGGTAAAGGTTAAGCGTTAGGGTTAGGGATTAGTGATTAGGGTTTTTGGTTAGTGTTAGGGTTAGCTTTTAGGAGTTAGTGTTTTATGAAGGGGTATGGTTAGAATTAGGATTGGGGTTAGAGTTAGGGTGAGGTATAGGGGTTAGGTTTAGGGGTTAGTTTTAGGGTAAAAGGATAGGATTAGGGTTACGGGTTGGGCTTAGGTTTAGGGTTAAAGTTTACTGCTAGGGTTAGGGATAGGGTTCAGGCTTAGCTTTAGGGGTTCTGCTTAGGATTAGGTGTTAGGTTAGTGTCAGGGTTAGGTCTAGTCGTGAGGGCAAGGTTCAGGGTTATCTTTAAGAGCTAGGGTTAGGTTTAATGGTTAGGATTAGGATTAGGGTTAAGGGTTAGGGTAAGGCTTAGGGGTTAGGGTGAAGGGTTAGGGTTTTTGTTAGGCATAGCGTTGGGGTTAGAAGTAAGGGTTACTGTCAGTGTTAGGGTTGTAGGTAGGGTTACGGTTAGGGTTAGCGGTTTAGAATTAGGGTTAGGGATTAGGTGTCACAGTGATGACTAGGAGATAGGGTTAGAATTATGGGATAGGGGTTGTTCTCAGGAAATGGGTTATGCATTAACGTTAGGATAAGAGGTTAAAGTTAGGCGCACGGTGAGGTTTACGTGTTAAGGGGAGAAATAGGAACAGGGTTGGGTGTTATGTTCAGGGTTAGGGTTATCTGTTAAAGGTTTTGTTTATGCTTAGCGCACGGGCCCTGTCTGCATTAGGCGGGCGGGGGGAGTTTAGGGGGCCGGGATTGTACCCGGGAACCCACTCTATCATACTCTGGGTATGGGCCCGTGGGTTTCATGCAGGACACAGTGGTAGAGCCTCCTTTCACGCATGGCATGGGAGGATTGCAGGCTTTCTAAACTCTAAGAAAGTAAGAAGTCTGAGAATTAGATTTAGGGTTAGGATTATGGTTAGGGTTAAGGATGAAGTTTAGTGTTAGGGTGAGGGCTTAGGGTTAGGGATTAGGGTTAGGGTTAAAGGTTACTCTTAGGTTTAACGGTTACACTTTGGTTTAGGGTTGAGGTTTACGGTTAGGGTTAAGATGAGGGGTTAGGGTTTGGTACAGGGTTAGGGTTAAGTGTTAGGTATAGGGTTGAAGATTAGGTTTAGGGTTAGGATTAAAGGTTACCGTGAGAGTTAACGCTTAGGATTAAGGTTAAGTGTTAGGGTTTACGGTTAGGGTTGGGGTTAGGTTTAGTTTTAGGGTTAGAGTTATGTGCTATGGTTTGTGTTAGAGGTTAAGGTTAGGTTTACTGGTCACGGTTAGGGTTACGTTTAGGGGTTTGCGTTAGGGTTAGGGTTAAGTGATAGGATTAGGGTTAAGTGTTGGGCTTAGGGTTAGGGTTTAGTGTTAGTGTTATCATTAAGGATTAGGGGTAGGGTCAGGGTTAAATGCTTGGGTGCGGGTAATGGTTAGGGTCAGGGTTAAGGTTCACGGATAGGGTTAGTGTTAAGGGTTACGGGTAGGTTTAGGTTTCAGGGTTAGAGTTAGCATTAGGGCTTAAGGTTAGGATTAGGCGGTAGGTTCGATTTAGGGTTAGATCTAGGCGTTCGGGTAAGGGCTAGCGTTAGTGTTCAGAGATAGGGTTAGGTTTAATGCTTAGGATTAGGGTTAGGGTTTGGGGTTAAATAAGTGTTAGGGGTTAGGTTTAAGGATCCATGGTTAGGGTTATTTTTAGCTGTAGTTTTAGGGTTAGGGATAAGGGATCCCATTAGCATTAAGGGTCTTCCTTACTGTAGGGTTAAGGGTTAGGCTTAGAGTTAAAGGTTAAGGTTAGGGTCAGTGTTAAGATTTAGGGTGAGGGTTAACGGTTAGCGTAAAGGTTAAGCGTTAGGGTTAGGGATTAGTGATTAGGGTTTTTGGTTAGTGTTAGGTTAGCGGTTAGTGTTTTATGAAGGGGTATGGTTAGAATTAGGATTGGGGTTAGAGTTAGGGTGAGGTATAGGGGTTAGGTTTAGGGGTTAGTTTTAGGGTAAAAGGATAGGATTAGGGTTACGGGTTGGGCTTAGGTTTAGGGTTAAAATTTACTGCTAGGGTTAGGGATAGGGTTCAGGCTTAGCTTTAGGGGTTCTGCTTAGGGTTAGGTGTTAGGTTAGTGTCAGGGTTAGGTCTAGTCGTGAGGGCAAGGTTCAGGGTTATCTTTAAGAGCTAGGGTTAGGTTTAATGGTTAGGATTAGGATTAGGGTTAAGGGTTAGGGTAAGTCTTATGGGTTAGGGTGAAGGGTTAGGGTCAAGGGTTAGGGTTTTTGTTAGGCATAGCGTTGGGGTTAGAAGTAAGGGTTAATGTCAGTGTTACGGTTGTAGGTAGGGTTACGGTTAGGGTTAGCGGTTTGGAATTAGGGTTAGGGATTAGGTGTCACAGTGATGACTAGGAGATAGGGTTAGAATTATGGGATAGGGGTTGTTCTGAGGAAATGGGTTATGCATTAACGTTAGGTTAAGAGGTTAAAGTTAGGCGCACGGTGAGGTTTACGTGTTAAGGGGAGAAATAGGAACAGGGTTGGGTGTTATGTTCAGGGTTAGGGTTATCTGTTAAAGGTTTTGTTTATGCTTAGCGCACGGGCCCTGTCTGCATTAGGCGGGCGGGGGGAGTTTAGGGGGCTGGGATTGTACCCGGGAACCGACTCTATCATACTCTGGGTATGGGCCCGTGGGTTTCATGCAGGACACAGTGGTAGAGCCTCCTTTCACGCATGGCATGGGAGGATTGCAGGCTTTCTAAACTCTAAGAAAGTAAGAAGTCTGAGAATTAGATTTAGGGTTAGGATTCTGGTTAGGGTTAAGGATGAAGTTTAGTGTTAGGGTGAGGGCTTAGGGTTAGGGATTAGGGTTAGGGTTAAAGGTTACTCTTAGGTTTAACGGTTACACTTTGGTTTAGGGTTGAGGTTTACGGTTAGGGTTAAGATGAGGGGTTAGGGTTTGGTACAGGGTTAGGATTAAGTGTAAGGTTTAGGGTTGAAGATTAGGATTAGGGTTAGGATTATAGGATAGCGTGAGATTTAACGCTTAGGGTTAAGGTTAAGAATTAGGGTTTAGGGTTAGGTTTAGGGTTAGGGTTAGTTTTAGGGTCAGAGTTATGTGCTATGGTTTGTGTTAGAGGTTAGGGTTAGGTTTACTGGTGACGGTTAGGGTTACGTTTAGGGGTTAGCATTAGGGTTAGGGTTAGGGTTAGGGTTAAGGGATAGGATTACGGTTAAGTGTTGGCCTTAGGGTTAGGGTTTAGTGTTAGGGTTATCATTAAGGACTAGGGGTAGGATCAGGGTTAAATGCCTGGGTGCGGGTAATGGTTAGGGTCAGGGTTAAGGTTCAAGGATAGGGTTAGTGTTAAGGGTTACGGGTAGGTTTAGGGTTCAGGGTTAGAGTTAGCATTAGGGCTTAAGGTTAGGATTAGGCGGTAGGTTCGATTTAGGGTTAGATCTAGGCGTTAGGGTAAGGGCTAGCGTTAGGGTTAAGAGATAGGGTTAGGTTTAATGCTTAGGATTAGGGTTAGGGTTTGGGGTTAAAGTAAGTGTTAGGGGTTAGGTTTAAGGATGAAAGGTTACTGTTATTTTTAGCTGTGGTGTTAGGGTTACGGAAAAGTGATCCCATTAGCATTAAGGGTCTTCCTTACTGTAGGGTTAAGGGTTAGGCTTAGAGTTAAAGGTTCAGGTTAGGGTCAGTGTTAAGATTTAGGGTGAGGGTTAACGGTTAGGGTAAAGGTTAAGCGTTAGGGTTAGGGATTAGTGATTAGGGTTTTTGGTTAGTGTTAGGGTTAGCGGTTAGGAGTTAGTGTTTTATGAAGGGGTATGGTTAGATTTAGGATTGGGGTTAGAGTTAGGGTGAGGAATAGGGGTTAGGTTTAGGGGTTAGTTTTAGGGTAAAAGGATAGGATTAGGGTTACGGGTTGGGCTTAGGTTTAGGGGTAAAGTTTACTGCTAGGGTTAGGGATAGGGTTCAGGCTTAGCTTTAGGGGTTCTGCTTAGGGTTAGGTGTTAGGTTAGTGTCAGGGTTAGGTCTAGTCGTGAGGGCAAGGTTCAGGGTTATCTTTAAGAGCTAGGGTTAGGTTTAATGGTTAGGATTAGGATTAGGGTTAAGGGTTAGGGTAAGGCTTAGGGGTTAGGGTGCAGGGTTAGGGTTTTTGTTAGGCATAGCGTTGGGGTTAGAAGTAAGGGTTACTGTCAGTGTTAGGGTTGTAGGTAGGGTTACGGTTAGGGTTAGCGGTTTAGAATTAGGGTTAGGGATTAGGTGTCACAGTGATGATTAGGAGATAGGGTTAGAATTATGGGATAGGGGTTGTTCTCAGGAAATGGGTTATGCATTAACGTTAGATTAAGAGGTTAAAGTTAGGCGCACGGTGAGGTTTACGTGTTAAGGGGAGAAATAGGAACAGGGTTGGGTGTTATGTTCAGGGTTAGGGTTATCTGTTAAAGGTTTTGTTTATGCTTAGCGCACGGGCCGTGTCTGCATTAGGCGGGCGGGGGGAGTTTAGGGGGCTGGGATTGTACCCGGGAACCCACTCTATCATACTCTGGGTATGGGCCCGTGGGTTTCATGCAGGACACAGTGGTAGAGCCTCCTTTCACGCATGGCATGGGAGGATTGCAGGCTTTCTAAACTCTAAGAAAGTAAGAAGTCTGAGAATTAGATTTAGGGTTAGGATTATGGTTAGGGTTAAGGATGAAGTTTAGAGTTAGGGTGAGGGCTTAGGGTTAGGGATTAGGGTTAGGGTTAAAGATTCCTCTTAGGTTTAACGGTTACACTTTGGTTTAGGGTTGAGGTTTACGGTTAGGGTTAAGATGAGGGGTTAGGGTTTGGTACAGGGTTAGGGTTAAGTGTTAGGTTTACGGTTGAAGATTAGGATTAGGGTTAGGATTAAAGGTTAGCGTGAGAGTTAACGCTTAGAGTTAAGTTTAAGAGTTAGGGTTTAGTGTTAGGGTTGGTGTTAGGTTTAGTTTTAGGGTTAGAGTTATGTGCTATGGTTTGTGTTAGAGGTTAAGATTAGGTTTACTGGTCACGGTTAGGGTTACGTTTAGGGGTTTGCGTTAGGGTTAGGGTTAAGGGATAGGATTAGGGTTAAGTGTTGGGCTTAGGGTTAGGATTTAGTGTAAGTGTTATCATTAAGGATTAGGGGTAGGGTCAGGGTTAAATGCTTGGGTGCGGGTAATGGTTAGGGTCAGGGTTAAGGTTCACGGATAGGGTTAGTGTTAAGGGTTACGGGTAGGTTTAGGGTTCAGGGTTAGAGTTAGCATTAGGGCTTAAGGTTAGGATTAGGCGGTAGGTTCGATTTAGGGTTAGATCTAGGCGTTAGGGTAAGGGCTAGCGTTAGGGTTCAGAGATAGGGTTAGGTTTAATGCTTAGGATTAGGGTTAGGGTTTGGGGTTAAAGTAAGTGTTAGGGGTTAGGTTTAAGGATCCAAGGTTAGGGTTATTTTTAGCTGTAGTGTTAGGGTTAGGGATAAGGGATCCCATTAGCATTAAGGGTCTTCCTTACTGTAGGCTTAAGGGTTAGGCTTAGAATTAAAGGTTAAGGTTAGGGTCAGTGTTAAGATTTAGGGTGAGGGTTAACGGTTAGGGTAAAGGTTAAGCGTTAGGGTTAGGGATTAGTGATTAGGGTTTTTGGTTAGTGTTAGGTTAGCGGTTAGTGTTTTATGAAGGGGTATGGTTAGAATTAGGATTGGGGTTAGAGTTAGGGTGAGGTATAGGGGTTAGGTTTAGGGGTTAGTTTTAGGGTAAAAGGATAGGATTAGGGTTACGGGTTGGGCTTAGGTTTAGGGTTAAAGTTTACTGCTAGGGTTAGGGATAGGGTTCAGGGTTAGCTTCAGGGGTTCGGGTGAGGGTTATGTGTTAGGTTAATGTCAGGGTTAGGTCTAGTCGTGAGGGTAAGGTTTAGAGTTAGCATTAAGAGCTAGGGTTAGGTTTAATGGTTAGGATTAGGATTACGGTTAACGGTTAGGGTAAGTCTTAGGGGTTAGGATGAAGGGTTAGGGTCAAGGGTTAGGGTTTTTGTTAGGCATAGCGTTCGGGTTAGAAGTAAGGGTTACTGTCAGTGTTAGGGTTGTAGGTAGGGTTACGGTTAGGGTTAGCGGTTTGGAATTAGGGTTAGGGATTAGGTGTCACAGTGATGACTAGGAGATAGGGTTAGAATTATGGGATAGGGGTTGTTCTCAGGAAATGGGTTATGCATTAACGTTAGGATAAGAGGTTAAAGTTAGGCGCACGGTGACGTTTACGTGTTAAGGGGAGAAATAGGAACAGGGTTGGGCGTTATGTTCAGGGTTAGGGTTATCTGTTAAAGGTATTGTTTATGCTTAGCGCACGGGCCGTGTCTGCATTAGGCGGGCGGGGGGGAGTTTTGGGGGCTGGGATTGTACCCGGGAACCCACTCTATCATACTCTGGGTATGGGTCCGTGGGTTTCATACAGGACACAGTGGTAGAGCCTCCTTTCACGCATGGCATGGGAGGATTGCAGGCTTTCTAAACTCTAAGAAAGCAAGAAGTCTGAGAATTAG